>NW_020654422.1:19294204-19303685 GCF_003589595.1 Hyposmocoma kahamanoa
TTTACCTATGGAATAAATAATCTTTGACTTTGACTTTGACTTTGAAACAAATTGCATTTTAATGCGAGTAAATATGCTACCGAGTGGTTTTACAGCTTCATTATGAGATATAGGTAATTTATAATTAATGTTATCTTTACCATTAATTGGAGCTATCTTCATTATGTTCTTAATTAGTTTAATAAAAACGGTACATTATCTAATAACGTTTAATGTTCTTTAGTACAAAAATAGAACAGCACATTAAAATTTATTCTTGGACATATTTATAAAGCGCATTTTTAAATTTGTAGATAGCGTCTCCTAGGTACAACTTTTAGGTTGAAAGATTCTACCGTTCAACGGTCCGTAACTATTTTTAGCTTTACTGCGTTCCGAGTTTGAAAGGTAAGGGTTCTGGTGAAATTACAGGCACATGGGACTTGTCAACTTATGTCTCAGGCTTTGTTTTTTTTTTTTTTTTTTTTTGTACATGACAGGCAACTGACTCCACTCCACCTGATGTTAAGTGGAAAGTGGTATCCAAACGCGAAGGAACCTAGTGCAGCGATGAAACCCTCACTGCACTAGCCACCTCCACCCTGCCTGCCTACAATATGCCTCTTCACGCCTCGTTTGGCTGACAGGCGCAGTTGCACTGCCCTCCAGACCTTTGCGATTTAAAGCTCTGAGTGGTACTGGAACTGTTACGGACAGGTGTGTTCTTTACTGTTAGGCACACGACTTATTCGTCCCGTCACTTGATATTATAAAAAAAATATGTTCTTAAACATCTTTAGTTTGTGCTACAACTACTGATTCAAATTAAAAATACTTATCGAGTTTTTAGGTTTTCGCGATTGTTACACACAGGAAATGTAACTGTTTTTCCGGATTTAAATCGAGCTTGTATTTGTTTTTTCCACGTAAAAACCAAAAATTCCTTCTTCGACATACTGTTGTCATTATAATGTTTTCCTCACCGTTAGCGAAAGTTATTGCTAATAAAAAGTACGTGCTTCTACAGGGAATGCAACCGTCGTTCTCCGAATTAAAAATCAACATTTCCCCCATCAGCTACCACCACTGGGTCACAAATCACAATCAAAGATAATGAGGCTGCTACTGAACAATCTGCATGCGCCAAAATCAATATGTACAACATCAGCGGTCGAAAGTGACTCCAAGCAATTGTCGAAATGAAAGATGTTACTTACAGTTTGTAACTGTATTCAGAAAATCTTATGTTCAAAAAAGAGAGATAGAATAGAAGTGTCCTATCATTGGAAGTGCCCGTGTTTGGCCAAGTACCGCTTGTGTTGTAACCAATCAGGGGGCAGTAGAGCGTCATATTAGATATTTTACACATATTTTTACTATACCTACACGTATTATAAACTCTCCATGATGTATTCAAAAACCGCAAATTACAACCAGCATAATGTGCATTTTTTGCTTGCTTGCGTTGGCTGGATCTTGGCTGGGTACACGGGCGTACAAGTTTGTCTTCCGTGCAAAGGCGTTCACGAGTCTCCGCTTTGCGTTGCGTTGCCTTTGTTTTGGTAGTATTGGATATTTTGATTAGAAAGTGGTGTTGTACTCCGCAAACCGTTCCCAGTTATGTGCGTGGAAATATCAAGCTTGCCAGATATCAAACTCACGCAACGCAAGCGAGCGACTCGTGAACAGTCCTGCCGGCGCGTACACGACAGATCTTTGCGTATGCGCGAAGCGGGTCACGCAAGTAACATTCTCGTGAACCCGGCTTAAAGATAAACTGTTAAAATGTTTTGTTTGAACAAATTTCTTATCTGTGAAAATGTTATTATGCATAATAATCTTAGAGAGGAAAAAAATAAAGGAAAGGAGCTGGCCCTATCTACGGAATAAACGTACCTACCTAAACCAAAAATGTCCACCACAAATGGCGGATTTAGTGTATTATAAGTCAATATCGATATGCAAATGTAAGGCTTGAATGTTGAAACGGTTTTTTATGTTTGCAAATTTGTATAGTTTATTATTAATACTAGGCTATTATTACTAGGCTTCTTGACTGAGCCATTTTAATTAAAATTAAATATAAAGATATTTACCAATAAATGTAACGATGGAATTGCATTATCATGTAACCTAGTTACATTCAAAGTTCTATTAAAATTTGACTTCAAAATGGAGCAAACAAATGAAGATGGTATTTAATCCAATGTTTATAAAAAAATAAATAAAAAGAAATTAAAATTCTTTTAATTCGGACAACGAGTTCCATAATTTGTTAGTATTAATAACAAGAAAAGTGCTTACAAATTAGTGTTAGTAGATTTTTTTACATTGATTTTCAAATCACCTTTCTCATGAAGCGTTGCAAAGCATGGGAGAGGTAATCCAACCAGCCACAGTTTGTAGGATGCTGTTGGGGCTGTCCCGCACTCTGCGCATCAGGGATGCTCTCTTTTTCCGGAGGAAGGCAGCAAAACCATCCGTCTCATACTCTGCAAACATTCCCGATGTTCTGCAGAAACGAGGCAGTCCCAACATCGTCCTAAAAATATTATAGCACTGTACATGCAGGGTCTCCAGCGGCCGTTTGGTGTAGTCAACCCATAGGCTCCCGGTGTAGAAACTTTGACAGTAAGCGTTTGACAAAAGCGTTATTTTTACTTGTTCTGTACACCGAGAAAACCTACGGATCAACATATTACCTCTTAGCGCTAGAGCCCTACGCTCTCTTTCAATGTCGGCATTGTCCTTAAGTTCGTCGGTAATGTAATGACCTAGATATTTAAAAGAAGTTACTCTTTCAACGTTCATGCCGTTAAGGCTTACTTCTGGGAATTGTTTAAGAATATTATCGGCGGCCTAAAAAACAATGTATTCACACTTTTTAATGTTATAGTGGAGACCATGAGAAGCAGCGTAGTCAGGACAGACCTTCAGCATCTATTCGACCGACTTCACTGTCGGGCCCAGCAGCACCATGTCGTGCGCGTAGCTGATGTTGTTAACACAAACACCATCCACATGGCAACCAACACGCATACCGCTGAGCCCAACAATGAAACCATTTACATATAGGTTGAAGAGCCAGGGGGAGCGTACCCCCCTGCCTAATCCCGCACTCCAAATCATATGCATCAAAGAGGCAAGCACTACCCCACTTTATAACATTACATTGGTAACTGTACCAAAAACGAAATATTTCTAACAAGTCAAGCGGTACATCCCTTTCCCCCCAACTTTCCCCAGGGTATATCATAAGATATCAGATCAAATGCCCTGGAGAGGTCGAGGAAACAGGCGTACACTGGCGTCCTGCGTTTGTGTTTATGTTCTGTCCTTTTCTTTTTTTTTACGGGGGGAAATCTTTATACATACCTCACTAAAACCCCCCCGGGTTTACCTTCCGCCGGTTGAGTCGGCGCCGTGGGGTCGGTGCACATTCACCACGACGCCGCCCGGCCGCCCCGGGCTCCCGCGCCAACGGAGAGGCAGGTCAGTTGTCCTCCGACCCGCCCCCCAGACGAGTGACGTCGTTCAATGCAGGCTCCGGAATCCCTGCCCAGTGCACGCTGGCCTCACTAGGGGATCAGGTGAGCTGCCTTCGCCTTCTCCCCGTACGTCTGCACCGAAGCGCTACCTCCGCTACCTCCTTTTGCGACATAACCTCTCCGCAAAAGGAGGCCTCCGCCTCCCAGGACTCCTCGCTACCCAGCATGGCGGCAACCACGCCCGGCCGGTGCCGCCCTACTGTCTCCGTCAGAGTACAGCGCTGCTCATCCCACCGGCTGCACACCTCTAGGGTGTGCTGCGCGGTGTCATCCGCAGCGCCGCACTCGTGACACGACGGGGACGGTTCCCTCCTCGCCACCTTGTGCAGGTAGTGACCGAAGCAGCCGTGCCCGGTCAGAGTCACTCTTCGAGGACAGGGCGGATCGCCCCTATGGTACGAGCTCCATAGGGGGGATCCGCCAAGCCCTCTTTCCACCGGTCACAGGGTTTCCCTAGTGCGGGGCCATGTTGAGTGTGTGCGTTATTATTAAAAAAAACTCACAAAAAATTGAATATTAATTCAATAAAAATTTAAAAGGTGGAGTAAGTGACGTATACGATATATAAAGACGCCAGCACATCAAGTTACACATTGACGAATTTTGTTCCGTTGCACTGGAGGCGATACTCCAACAAAAGTGTAGCATGATGTGCTGGCATTTTTACGACCTTACTCAATCTTTATTGAGAATAATCTCAGTACAGACTACTAATAAAACTGACCTCAAAGGTCCATCCTCCCCTAGTTTGACACCCTCAGAGGTTCAAATTTAAATGGGACCACTAGTGCCATAATCTCTTTTCAACAAAAAACGAATCATCAAAATCGGTTCACAAATTTGTGAGTTATCGCGTAACATACACACAAAAAAGTCGAATTAAGAATCTATTCCTTTTTTGAAGTAGGTTAAAAATCTAAGGTTGTTGAACTTGATTGCTACTTTATATCTAATTTTTATTTATTTAAATATAAACATGGCGGTGTATGTAGTATAGTTCAAATTTTAGTAAGAACTTGTTTATAGTGGCTACATAGGCATTATAAAATATTCCGAAACTTCAACAAATGTTTGCGGAGATTATTTGCTTGTAATAGCGTTGTGCGCTTACACAACATACATGATTGTACAGAAATAGGCCAAACAAATTCTCAATTGGGTGGTTCACCAATCAATCAACGTATGTAACGAAAAACAATATTTCCGTAATGTATTATACCTACTTGGTTATTGCCACGGAAATGATCATATTACTGGGTCGGACGTTATGTATTATGTTACTCAGTGGTACTTATTTGTGTTGAGTAGAGGCTATGAAAGTAATACTTTTACTGATGAGTGAAGTGTGTGTGACAAGAATCAATAACTACTTTTCTCTGCCCTTAAAAACTTAAAATAATGACGGGACAATTATTAGGATAACAAAGATCAAAACTCTAAGAAAAATTCATAGGATCCGTGCCAGATGCTCTACCAATTAAGTCATAGAACAAATCAGCGGACCTAAAGAATCTTTCTATGTGCTTGTTGCTGATATTTGTTTTTGGTTTTTGTTGTTAATGTTGTTGAAGTCTATTCCAATCCATTTTGAACAAAAAGTAAACAAAACTGTTTGGTTAAAATTCTATAAGTAACACTTTCACGTATATTTCGAAGATTTCGACTTGATGTCTCATCACTTTTTTCAATAATATTCATTTGAATAGCATCGTAAAATCGTATTTGAAAAATTGTAGTCCAAAAATGAGGTTATTTTTCAACTATACAAATATGACTTGTCTATGGTCGTATAGTTCTGTACGAAAAAAAAAATTCGTTTCATTTAGTTAAAGTTTTTGTAATCGATTAGTAAATCGAATATTTCAATCGAAATCGAAGGAGTATCTAAGTGTAAGGATTTAGAGGATTCAAAATTAAGATTTCGGGAATTTTATGCTTATATAGGTTGGACGAACAAAGTCACAAATGTTGAGGTCCTTAAACGTATGGCAAAGAATGTGGAGTTGGCACGCACTGTCAAGCAGCGGAAGGTTGGGTCATGTACTGCGACACGATAGATATCACTTATTGCACACTATAATGATGGGCAAAGTAGCTGGAAAGCGGAAGGTTGGAAGAAGGATAATGTCATGGCTTCGTAACATCAGGGATTGGACCGGAATCAATACCGTAGAACAATTGTTCAGACTAGCTTTGAATAAAGAATGATACAGAAAACTGACTGCCGACCTTCAATAATGGAGAGACAATTGAAGAAGATATGTAAGGAAAACCGTTAGTATGACACTATTGAATAAATCGATTCATTCAATTAATTAATCGATTTGTAGTCGGCATTACAATTGGACATCACTAAACCGTCCATAGTCGGGTCAGTGACTTGTTTGTTGACTTTTTGTTTCAAAATGGATTGATGCGAAGTCTATAATACCAATCATTCGAATGAGCAAATCATTCGCTTAAGTCGATTCACGCACAAGCATTCAACTGGAGTCGGGTGCACGATTTGACCACGGTCATTCACCATGTCCATATCAAA
The DNA here is from genome assembly GCF_003589595.1 of Hyposmocoma kahamanoa. Taxonomy (NCBI): domain Eukaryota; kingdom Metazoa; phylum Arthropoda; class Insecta; order Lepidoptera; family Cosmopterigidae; genus Hyposmocoma; species Hyposmocoma kahamanoa. The sequence goes on from NW_020654422.1 coordinate 19,300,271, forward strand.
ATATCCCTGTCCCCGCTACATTTACTGTATTTACCATGTGTTAAAGAGAGAGCCAGGCAGAAATGCTCTATGGAATCTATGGATTAGTAATACTAATTAGGTAGTCATGAATGATCATTCAGATCATTCGAATACGAAAATTAGTAGGATACTAATTTATCATTCGAATTAGTAATTACTAACGAGTCAATTAACGAAATCATTCGCAATTGTGCATCGCTAGTAGCACTATCTGTGAGAAGACTATTTCTTCACTCGGCCTTGACAGCTACCAATGGCCGATTGGAGAAATCGCTGTAATAAATGTAATTTAAGTTTGTTGAATGTTACGATGTTTTACAGCCACGGTATTCAATTATTTTATTTTATTAATTTATTTAAAAATGATGACGATTATTTTTACAAGAGTGGTGCTTCCGCAAAAAAGCTGTTCAACCCGTCATGCGTCCTAGAAACACATGGTGTCTATAACGAGCAGCTGTGTTTTCATCCAGCATTAAAAATATATTATAAAACATTATAAAAGTGTGTAAAAAGTTAAAAAAGTACCTAAATAGAGTCACCTTGTGCCTCTAGGATGCCTGATGGGTTAAACCCAATAAAGATTAAAGATCGGCAAGGAGCACATGGAGAAATTATTAAATTCTGTTGTCTTGATTTCTAGCTCAATTGGTGAGAAATATTTGTGTGACCTAATACATCTATTTGTCTCGCGAGTTTGGGTGTAATTTGTGGTTGTCTATATGTGTGTTCATGGCATACGCGATACGGGGTCACCCTAGTGCTATGTGAGTGTGTTATTTATTATTATTTTATTATTGAGTCCAGTAGCATTGAGGTAATTTTTCTTTGCGTTTATTCGATATTTGTGTCAGTAATAACAACAAACTGGTGGAGAACTTACAAAAAATATTTACGATACGATAGTTTCTATTTAATTACTTGTATAGGTCGTAGTTTTATGATTTTACGTGCGAAAGACAAAAGCTCGCATTTAAAGTCGGATCATTCGAATTGACGTCGAAAATTACAGACTACGGAATTTTTATTATTTTAAAATAAAATAAATAACATTTTCGCGATGCAACACGTTGAAAACAAAAGTACTGTCACTGTCAATCAGAGAGGATTACTTTGTGCACTACATCTAAGATATGACGGTCCGAAATGTCGATGTTCGAGGTGCCGGAAGTGTCATTTTATCTTTAGGTGTATTCAAGCGATATTGGTATTTTCTCGGATTCGAATTGGACTTCGGGTCGTATTCTAGAACTCTATTCAATGCTCAAGTCAGGATTGCACTGGCAACACAAGCACTGGAAATACGACCCTAATGGCAGGGACTTGAGTATGATTTCTAGTGCTTTGAATCATACTCAAGTCCTGACTTAAGCATTGAGTAGAGTTCTAGAATACGACTTTCAGTGCACAAGCGACATCCGAAGTGGGTCTGAGTTTTCTAGATTTGTATAGTCTCGGGTTCGGAACAAATACGAATCGGACGCTTTGTGACAGTACCCCTTAGATCTTTGCGATTTAAAGCTCTGAGTGGCACTGCAACTGATTTATGAGTAGGTAGTGTTGCACCGCTTGATATAATAAAATAAACACTTATTCGGGTTTTTGTTTTTCAGGGTTTCTCAGTGGGATAGCGCTAAAAAAATATTCATTTCGTCAAGTAGGCTTGGTGGGAGCCGGGTTGTTTGTGCTCGGTGACGTCATGACCATATTTGTTCAAAGGACTTACCAGCTGGTATTCACGTTTGGAGTTGTTAGGGGTAAGTTTTTGTGTTCTAGAAAGAAGCAGGTATCTATTTCTAGTTAAGTTTTGTTTATAGTGCCTCTATCAACCTCTTGGTTATACGGGTAGGGCGTTATTAAAAGGCAGAGTTAAACTTATCAAAGTGAGTAGTAACTCACTCATAGTTGAGAGAGAAATGTTAAAAAAAAAACTTGTTAAGTTTTATGCGTTTATGTAATCGAAAGTAACTCCATATCTTGTTGGTTGTGAAATGTAAACCATCATCATCATATTAGCTGGAAGATCTCCACTGCTGGACATAGGCCTCCCATAAAGGTTTCCAGATTAGTCGATCGTACGCGGGGTGCGTCCATCGGTTACCCGTCGCGCTTATCAGGTGACCTGTCCATCTAGTAGGGAGCCATCTCTCATTGAACGCCTTCCGGTTCGTGGTCTCCATTCGAGAACCTTTCTGCCCCAACAGCCATCAGTTCTACGAGCTATGTGCCCGGCCCATTGCTACTTCAACTTGATAATCCTTTGGGCAATGTGGGTGACTTTCGCTCTTCTACGGATCTCGTTATTTCCGATTCGATCACGTAGATAAATTTACACTGTATATAGGTAATTTCTATGGCTATTAGAGGAAAGTATTCGTATTAAGTAAGTAGATAGGCTTATGCTCTAAGTAGATAGGTATTAATCTGTGTAAAGAGGATTATTCCATTCATGGAAAGTCTAAATTTTGGTTATAATCTGCTTAAATGGGATTTTTTTTATGATCCTGAGATAACTTTCTAGCGAATACGTGTAAGGGTGAATTGGTAACAAAAAAAATGTTGCCTGAGCAAAATTAATACGTGACCTGCTTCCATTGGTGTATATGTATTTTATCATAATCAATCAATCTGTCGTACTCTGATGATGAATGTAATAGTACGTCAACACAACATTTATGAACAATATCTTTAGTTAGGCAAGTGATAGGTCGCAACGCAAGAAATCCTATTAACGAATATATATTTTATTATTCCTGAAACCGTTATTATATTGAACGCGCAGGGCGCCGAGTGCTTTCTGTGTATACCTTGAATGAATTTAATTTTATTATTTTATCTACACACATATCATGAACACTCTACGATGTGTTCAAAAACCGCAAATTACGACCAGCATAAACTGTTTTGTTAGGACAAATTTCTTATCTGTGAAAATGTTATTATTACTTCATAATAACGTGGAATCCGATTTTATTATGACATTTCGAATTTTCGAAATTTCGTGGGTTTATGAAACGAGCCGACAGGTGAGTTACATAAAAATATCACATGAGTGTTTTAATGCCTCATTGTTTACAGTTACATACACTGCTTTATCTATACACAGTTTATAAGCTGAACATGAAAATGAAAAAAAATGAAAAAATAGTTTATTTGTACCATCACAAACTACAAAATTCTTGTTACATATATTAATAAGTACTAGTTGTATAATTAATTATAGTTTGTGAGGAAGCTGGAATCTAAACTAGGTCGAAACCTGTGCTATAGCTTCCAGACCCCCCCCACCACGGAAATAATTGTGACTTGAAACGTAAGCACTTAACAATTAACAAAATGTGTGACTGGTGTGTGTGTGTGTGTGTGTGTGTGTGTGTGTGTGTGTGTGTGTGTG
>NW_020654422.1:19303695-19339717 GCF_003589595.1 Hyposmocoma kahamanoa
GTGTGTGTGTGTGTGTGTGTGTGTGTGTGTGTGTGTGTGTGTGTGTGTGGGTGTGTGTGTGTGTGTTTGCTTGCTCGGGCGCGAGACAAGTTATTAGGTAAAGTCTATTTCAATAGAATTGAGAGTAAACGTAAACAAACCAGTTGGATTAAAATTCTGAAGAAATCACTCACTATATGGAATAAGTAACACTTTTATGTGTATTTTGTAGGTTTCCACTAGATATCTCACCACTTTTTCCAACAATATTCGTTTGTTATGCATTATAAAATCATAATTGAAAAATCTTCGCCGAAAACTGAGATTGATTTGACAATCCATAGTCTAGAATGTCTATGGTTGCATAGGGATGTACGGAAAAAAGTTCAATTGAGTGAATCATAGTTTGAGTAAGTGATTGCCTCAAGAGTCACCAGAAACTTACGTCTTGAAGTCATTTGACCAACTCTTATTTCTGTACCGCTTACAAACGATTTAGCGACTTGTTAACTATCAAGTATTTTCATAATTTTCTGTATTTAACTGATAGCTTCTAACTTTTAAACAATAAATGTCAATAATCGTAAATAAAGAAACGTTTTTATATGTATCACCTTCAATCAATTTACAACGGTCAAATGCGCGGAATTCACTTGATGTTAGTCCAACAGATTCAATTGATCGATCTGATTCATTCAATAATTGATTAGTAAATTACTCTACAATTGCCCATCACTAAACCGACTATGGTCGGGTCAATGCACTCAATGTTTACCTTTACTCTCAATTCATTTGAAACAGGGTATAGTACATATTTTATAACTATGTTAATATTTCAAGTACTCTTTCGGTTTCGTCGTAATTCTGTACCTTAAGCCATTTAGTTATTTTAGTTTTGTTTGTGTTTTTACATGCATTTACTATATTTAATTTTTTATTTATAAAATTGTACAATCTCCCACTCCTAAAATGATAAAACCTCGAAGCAAAGGAAGTACAAACCTTATTTGTCTTACATACTGCATAGGATCTTCTAGCCGTGGATACTCTAATGTAGTTATCAATACGTATATTAGAGTGTTGTCGAAGTACCGTGTGCAGAATATAAATTTGACGAACAGAGAGAACATCTGCATCGTGATAAAGTTGCGTCGTTGGAAATCTTCGCGGCTTAAACAAGCATACTTTCAGCGACACTCTCTGTGCTCTTTCCAATTCCATCATCGCAGACATAGTGGCTCCACCCCAGGATGTAATGCAATATGATATGATAGATTGCGCCAGTGCCAGATATACCATTCTCATAAGTCTGCTATCAGCAATATAACGAAGCTGTTTGAAGATGTAAATCAATTTCCTTAGTCTCCGTGCAACCTCGCGAATGTGTATATTGAATCTGAGGTTGTTGTCAAATATAACACCAAGATATTTTATATTTTGGGTGCAAGTAATGAGGGGACAGTCACACATACCAGTTGAAGAATTGGAACATTTATGCGCTATTAATGGCATATGGATAGGCAAAGAAACAGCGTTTTTTATTGTAAATACTACGTACCTAGTTTTTTCCGCATTTAATGTTAAGCAGTTTCTAGTAAGCCAAGTAGTAACACTATCAAATCCGCTCTGAGCTAAGGAATGAAGCTCATCCCAACTATCAGCATAAAAGGTGAGGGTAGTGTCATCTGCATAGGAAGCGATTCTGCAGTTTTTTATATTTAGTTGGCAAAGATCATTGATGTAGCAAAGAAAGAGGGTAGGACCGATTATACTATCTTGCGGTACACCATATTTAATTGGTAGATAGTCACTGAAGTGATCACCCACCCTCACACACTGTGATCTATTACACAGATAGTCAGAGAACAAAGATAGTTGTACTCCTCTAATTCCCATCTCACATAGCTTTTGAATTAGGTGGGGTAAAGAGACTGTGTCAAAGGCTTTTGCCAAATCAAGAAACACTGTAAGACATTTTTGTTTTTGGTCAATTTTTTTTGATACGAAGTCCGTAAAGTCATGTACCGCATCATCTGTAGACTTCCCGGTTCTGAAGCCATATTGAGTTTTAGCAAGTAAGTTTTTCTGTTCGAGGTATTTAGTCAATCTTTTATTGATTATTCGTTCGAAAACTTTAGAAAGTGTCGTAAGAATAGAAATTGATCTGTAATTATTAACACAGCCTCTATCGCCCCCCTTAAATATGGGATAAACTATGGACCTCTTCAGTGCATCGGGAAACACTCCACCCGTGAGACAGCGATTAATGATATCAGTGAGAACTGGTGTTATTAAGTGTGATATAGCTTTTAATACTTTAGCACTGATTCCGTCCCAACCAGGAGAACAATCACTTTTCAGCTGCAAAATGGTACGTTCCACTTCTTCACAATCACAAGATAAAAGAACAAATGAATGTAATGCTCCATTAGAAACATTTTGCAGATCTGTAGGTGTCGATGTAAGCCTTTCGGCCAAGTTCCCACCAATAGTAACAAAGAAGTCATTAATTTTATTTACTGCAATTTTAGGGGTACTGTAACCAAGTAACAATTCAGTGGGGATAATTTTTTGGGTATCACTATTTGTAACCTTTTTGATGGAATCCCATAGTTTTTTGGAATTATTACTTGCCATGAGCAGCTGATCCCTCTCGTACTGTCTTTTGAGCCTTTTTAATAAATTGTTACAATAATTCCTATATCTTCTATAGCTGGTGGCCAGTATATCGTTGTTAGGATTTAATCTGACTTTAATATGCATACGATCTCTGTTACGGATACATCTGAGCAAGCCTGTTGTGATCCAAGGCTTAATCGTTACTTTATTACGAGGCACTGTAATGTTAATAGAGTTCATAATTATCTGAGACATATATTTAATGAAAATATTAAGAGCTATCTATGATGTGTTTAGGAACAACATTAAATTCAAATTCAAATTCAAAATAATCTTTATTTCATAGGTAAGCATTATTACACTTGAAATCGTCACAATGGTTAAACTCTACCGCTCATTCGTAAGGCAGATTCCCCTGAGAAGAATGAGCAAGAAACTCTAGGGGTTGCTCTTTGTAAATAACATTTACAATATTTTGTTTTTATTTGAAACATCAGAGATCGAGACTACCTCCATGAGCTAAACGGGTTACTACCACGGATTTTTGTCATCCAAGTACGCAGAAGTTGTATAATAACCTTTAGTACAAAGTTTTTGTTTCACTATAGTTTTAAACCTCGTGAAAGGCAAATTTTGTATATCAACCGGAATCTTGTTATAGAAGCGTATACATTGCCCCTTAAATTATTTTTTGACTTTGTGAAGACGACTATCAAGAAAAGCTAGTTTATTTCTATTCCTCGTATTAATGTTATGTCTGTCACTATTTTTCATAAATAAATTACTATTCCTTTTAACATAAATTACATTTTCATAAATGTACTGTGAGGCTAGTGTAAGAATGTTAATTTCCTTAAACTTATCTCTCAAAGATACTTTGGGGCCCAGATTGTAAATTGCTCTAACTGCACGATTCTGCAGGACAAAGATTCTATTGATATGGGCGGCATTACCCCAAAGCAAAATACTACTATATAATAACATGCTGTTACGACTGGCGAAATGGCGGCAAATAAAACTTTTGTCACGCATGTCACACAACCGTAGTTTTTATTTAATTCATAGACAAAGTAGAATCGGCCCCAACTATCGTATTGTTCGATACCAAGTAACGTATGAAATTTGTCAAAATTGTTTGCTATTGACATTTCATTTCGAATCTTCAATCTTCATCTCGACGGATATTAGAATTGTTATGTTTTTCAGAGATGTTCGAAAGACGTGAAAATGTTATTATTCTGCAATAATAACATTTTCACAGATAAGAAATTTGTTATAACAAAACAGTTTATCTTTATGCTGGTCGTAATTTGCGGTTTTTTAACACATCATAGAGGGTTTATGATATGTGTGTAAATAAATACATTTAATAACTATTTCAGGAGCAGGATTTGGTGTAATGATCCCAGTGAGTTTGACAGCGTTCAACTGCTACTTTAATAAGAAACGTACAGCCATGATGAGTGCAAACCAGTCGATGAGCTCGCTGGCGTCCATAACCTTTCCTATGCTGGTGACGCTTCTTTTATCCGAATACGGGTTTAGATGGACCTTGATTTTAATAATGGCCTTGGATTTACATTTAGTGTTAGCTATGTTAGTCATGCATCCTGTTGAATGGTATTTAATTAAGGGTACTGAAGCTGGTAAGTAAATTTGTTGGAACTTTAATTGTTTTGTAAATGAATATTGTTTAATTTCCGTGACAAACATTATTGTCAGTATTTCATTGCCGAAATATACTTGTTATTTCTGCCTCATTTAACAAGAAACCGTCATTTTTGTTCCCGACTTTAGTGTCCAACTCTATTAGTCTTCGTAATTTATAAATTAGTTACACTACTAAATAAGTTTAGTGTAGGTGATGGGTACGCTTTATAGCCCGAATTTTGATAAAATGGAATGATGAGAAATGAGAAATGAGAAATTTCTCATGTGAGCTGTTGTTATTTGATACTTTATGAGAAATATTTCTTAAAACTTTATTAGAGTTAGTAAAGAAGCCAAAAGATAGATTGCCGCATTTCCCAGTTGTTAGGGTTTTAACAATATGTGAATAAAGACTACATTTCAAACACAGACATTTTCGTGAAATGTTACATGTAAGAAGCAGATAGATACATCAAGTCAAAGTCAAAGTTAAAGATAATTAAGTTAAATTTTTAAAGTAAAAAAAAAATTTAGTTAAAGATATAAGCACATATTTACAGAGATAAACAAAATGAACGTAGATGATTTCATATAGTTTAAATGTTGTGGGATCTTTTTCTCATTTCTCATGGATTATCCTTGGAGATAATTTACGATGACTTTCTAGTCACCATCCAAATGTTTTCGTGGTCCGTGGTGCAGCCCGCGCCATGCGACTCGCGAAAATGCGCCGTGGGACGAGGGCCACCCGAGCTCGCCCGTGGTTACGCATGATTGCCTGTTCGGATCCGCTGCTGGCCAGTACTTTCGCGAGCTCGCCCGTATAAATCGGCGCGTTTATAATTACAGGCCGTGAGAAGCCTTTAGGTATCATACAAAGACTCCAAATTTGGTAGGTAGGTAGATAAAAAATTGGTAGGTCTTAGGCACAATAAGATTTCCGAAAGAATTTTGAAGATTGCTTGAGTAGCTACGCTTGACATTCGACATTTTATTCGAAACACGAGGCGATGGCGATGCGCGGTGAGGGATATCTCAATCTGTAGGGCTAACACCACAGAGATAAAGCGCGGGATACTGCTATTTACGCCTTATATTACGCCTTGTCGTGTTAGCCCTACTGGGGTCGTAGTTCTTTCCTCCTTCAGCGGCTTGCGTAGAGCCTATGTGTTACGGCTATTGTTCCTAGGACCGCACCACGCGTGTCCCGGCGTATACCAACTATACTGGTAATAAATGTAATTTTCTCAAACATGCTCGGAAATGTTTGCATTACTTTCAAAAAATGAACACTGTAAAGGCCCATTTAGATGGGGAGAGTTTCTCGCACGCTTCGAGACGAAAACTCGTAGGCGATTCTCGTAAGCAATAATCGCCATAAGATTATCGTATCATAATGTTTACATTCAGGCAAGAACTAAAATCTCGCCTACGATTATGTCATACGAGACTCGTAAGCAACTTAATCGCCTCCTCGACTGTTTACACGGAGAAATATGTAGTAAGGAGATTCTTGCTTACGAGTTTTCGACTTGTCTAAACACGATCTCGTATGACATTTTTTCAAGTTCATACGATTATCGTACAAATCGGTTCGAACCGTTTTGAGTGCGAGAATTGCCATTCGAGTTCAGTGATTACTGCGGTATTGACTATGGATATATCGAAATGACGCAAAAATCATTCAAATTTGGAACTGCTGATAATATTAAGTTCATTGCACTGTATAGAAATATAATTTTGATTTATCATTTTTTTTTTTAATTATATAACTACTGACACAAACAAAACTGACAATTATGATAAATTTATAGGGCGAGTGAGTGCGTGCATGCGTGCGTGCGCGCGGGCGTGCGTGCGTGCGTGAGTGAGTGGTGAGTGAGTGAGTGAGTGAGTGATGAGTGAGTGGTGAGTGAGTGAGTGAGTGAGTGATGAGTGAGTGAGTGAGTGAGGGGTGAGTGAGTCAGTGAGTGGTGAGTGAGTGGCTGAATGAGTGAGTGTGTGAGTGGTTAGTGAGTGAGTTGTGAGTGAGTGAGTGAGTGAATGAGTGAGTGAGTGTGTGAGTGGTTAGTGAGTGAGTAATTTGTGAGTGTGTGGGTGAGTGAGTGAGTGAGTGAGTGAGTGAGTGAGTGAGTGTGTAAGTGAGTGAGTAAGTGAGTGGTGAGTGAGTGAGTGAGTGGTGAGTGAGTGAGTGAGTGAGTAGGGAGTGAGTAGGGAGTGAGTGGGGAGTTAGTGAGGAGTGTTTATTGAAAAGTACATTTACTTGAAAAGTCGTGTCGGCCATCTTGGATTTAGAAATAAATGCTATGTTCGTAATGAGCACCCCCAAATACCTCAAAAACGATACCCAACTTGCCATTATTTGAAAAGTGCGGGCACGACTTTTCATCCTGGATTTAGAAAGGAGTGCCATATTCGTTACGAGAGCACCCTAAATACTATATTGCCCACGCTATATTCGACCACAGAGGCACTCACTCACTCACCGTTATTTGAAATTTCTTTTTCGCTCTTGTTCCATTAATTCTTGTCTTAGAAAAGCAGTGATAATCAAAACACCCTCGCGCGCTGCACTCGTGGTAGAAACGGCTGGCACAGAAACTCGAAATACGATTTTTGCTTTCGAGTTCTGTTTACACGGAGACGTTATATTGAAAGGCGAAGAGATTATCGCTCACGTGGACGGTCGATAATCGCAAATGTTTAGACGAGGAAAGTTTTTTTATATTCTTTCGATAATCGTATCTTCGAGACGAGAAACTCTCTCCATCTAAATGGGCCTTAAGTTTGTCATTTATTGACCATGCGACGTCTTTCCGGCAAAGGTCTGCAAATTAAGTATGAAAATAAGTAAGAAAATCCATCTCCTGTCTCTAAACTTTCAAATCTACCTACTAATAATGAACTATGTAAATAGGAGAAAAACTCATACAGCCAACTGCCCAATGTTCATAATTGCGAGAATAATAAATCTAATCTGATAAATCTTTCATAGATTTCTCATAGATGGCGCTACGACTAAAGAGTCGTTGAAAAACCAAATACAAAGACACGACGCAAGCACATAGAAAAATTCGTGAGGTCCGCTGGCGCTGGTTCGTTCCGTGGCTTAGTTGGTATAGCGTCTGCCACGGTAAACTAGAAGACGTCGGTTCGAATCCGGCCGGTTCGAAGGAATTAATTAATATTTTTTACTTTTTCTATTATATATCTTCCTCTCTTTAGTCTTTTATTTTTTCTTCCCATTGTTTGAGAAAAATTCTATACATGCCTCGGCGGGAACGGGTACTCGTCCAGCAATCTCTTACTTCCCGGCCTCTGCAATAATGTACTATTTAAATACTAAAAGTTTAAACGGGAGTGAACAACACACGTCAAACAATTTTGACGGCCAGTAATTAGTATCCCTATCTACCGATCAGAGAGATAGGGTTTTCCGGAGAGACTACGGGTTCGACGGCAAGACCCTGGTCTTACTTGGGTACGGCGGGCGTCCGGGCCCTACTTCGGGTTATATATTCGATGAATGAGTAGTTAGAGTTGGATCCTAAAATGGTAGTGACGTAATTTAAATTTTAAACTCTACAAGACACGGGTCTAAATGTAATTATCATCATTTTATAGTACCTGCAATATTAAAAATATCTGTTTCTAAGTGCATTATTATGTGTTTATGTTGTTTACGTTTTGCGCAACTGCATGTAAGTACTCGTCTTGTGGTTTTCAGATACGTTATGTGAAGCGTTGAGTCTTAAAAAGTTAAGTTTCGACCAGGCAGCGGTGAATATGCTGTCAGATGACGACAGTGATATCGAGGTCACAGATATAAAAGAAAATAAAGGAAGACGTCGACATGAATCTATACAGAAGAGTATATTGTGAGTGCACACAACACACACGTACGCACGCACCCACATAACGTGCATTCACGTGCAAACGTACAAAGTTCACGGGCCAAAGTTTTCGTTAAATATAATTTATTTAATCCAAAATAGGCGTAATAGTTTAGCTACTGAAACTAGATGCCGCCACTTATTCTGCTTTCCTTGTCATAAATTCATAACTAACCTCAAGAGCTTTAAATAGTAAAGATATAAGTGACACTGCCACTGCACCCGTCATGACATAAATTGGCAAATTGACAAGTCCCATGTGCCTGATATAATAATTTCATCAGCATCCTTATCTTAATGCTCACATTATCCCTTGGTGTCAGAAATAGGTAAGGTGGCAGTACTTTCTTGGACGAACTCTTTCACAAGGAGCTTTACGGGTACTAATGAGATTTTGAGAAATTAAGTGAGCTCCCTTGATATGGAGCGTCCTCAGATATTCTGCACCTATAAGCCTGGGACCAGCGGCCCCAGTGGTAAAACCTTGTTTATTTGACAACCTTTTAAACGATTGTCGTTGATTTTACTTTTAAACGTTATTTTCAGAAAAATCATATACGAGAATGTAGACGTGGATCTGTTGAAAGATCCACGTTTTGTGAGCACTTTAGTGGGATTGGGCTTTACTTTCGTCTCTGACGTCACCTATCTGGCTATGGAGCCAATACTACTGTTCTCGTATGGATTCAGCGAGGTGATACATTTTTTGTGTTTATACCACGTTGTTTAGCGCTAAGGGAAACTTGAAGAGCCCTAGTATATTTTAATCTCTCAAATTGAAAAAAAGTCAGCTGTTCTATATAAACACATTGCACGTTGTAGTGCACTTTGATGTCTTAGGCAGAAGAAGATCAGTGTAGAACCTTATATGGGACTGGTGACGTAACGCGAGAGAAATTGAAAATTAATGACTTAAAAGTACAAAGAGCCAAGGTCGAGGCTTTCTTTATTAAAGCAGCCGGGGTAAGTTGTTCACAACAAGTGATATAATCAGATAAACAAAAGAATACGAACCCACCATTTCTCAATGGATTGGTACATTGAGTGGTTACATGCCGGAAGAATTCAAGTTTGTTCTACAAGTGCAGTGAGAAAACTTGCTTCTTAATTAAGACATAGACGGTTTGAATCCCTTGGATGGCGTATATCACCATATAAGTAAAGGTGTATATCTAAGATTAATCTCTCAGTTCGGTAGCGAGTAAAAAAGAGTAATATAGCAGGCCGGCGTCAAAAAAAAGGATGACACCGTGAGGAAACCTACGTATCAGAGAAAGTTTATAAAAACTTGTGTGGATGGTTACTATCAACTCTCACTTTTCAGTATAGTTATAGGAAACTAATTTTGTAGATGCAAGTAGCGACGTGCGTGATGGTGGGCGCCGTGGCCGATTTCTTGGCGAGATTAGGACTGGCGATATTCACGTATTTCTACACAGTGGACAGTCGGACGATTTTCTTTTTTGGTACTTGTGTCACTGTTGTTCTACGTATCGGTAAGTTAACTAACGTTTTAGTTTAAGGAAATAGATGTCCTAATTATTAATACAAAGATCCAACTCAAAGAAAAAATTCTTCGATCCGACAGGACTTGAACCTATGTCCACGCTGTACCTAAGCGTTGTTCTGCCAACTGAACTACAGGGCGACGAAATTATTCTATACATATATTATAGATCTTTGTACTGGGTTTTTTCGTCTTTCAACGCCGTAAGCGACATCTTGTGAGAGATTTATAAACCTTTTCACTCAGTCAGTGCCTTCACAGCTACCACAAGTTGATGTTGATGTCGCTTTTTAATAAAATACCTTTTAGAATTTCCAGGTTATTTGCCAAGTTCAAGTCCTACCGCGCCGGGTCAAAGGAATTTTTCTTTATGTTCGATCTTTGTATTAATAATTATAAGAAACTAGTGGAGTTATTTATTATGTGTCTAAGTTTAAACGTAGACAAATGTTTGATGTAATGACGTGAGCGATTGGCGACACGCGCTACCGACCCCCTGGGCTCCAAGTCTGCTAATTTTGAATCATCTCTGTTTCCTGTCGATAGTGTCAGTGCTAGGATTTTGTACGTTTGGTATTCTGCAGTTCAGAGTAGCGGCTTGTCAGTGGCTAGCATCGAGTATATAACCAGAAATAGAGACGAAAGAAGGGCCATACAACCCTGGCAACTCATCGGGCAAATTGGTCTTATATCACTTTTAAATATCAGTTCTCGTTTGCACTGAAATCACAAATTAAAAAGCTGAAATAGTACAGCGCCAACAACTGACCTGTGTGTACAAACATATTCTGTATTTATTGTAGTAATAAAGATAATATCTCTAACAATGGAGGCTGTTCCATTCGGTGGTGTGGGAAACAGCGAAACATCTAATTACGAAACAAACGGAATCACATTTCATCGGTAATTAAATATTAAATATGTATGTTTCGACCATTAGAGCAAAGCTCAAGTTAAACTGATCGATTTCAAGTGAAACAATTGACGACACCCGTCAATTGTTTGAAATTCGGGCTGCCCAATCGGAGGGCAATTGTCACCGTAATGATATGGCAGAATAGTTTTCAAACAAATCAAATGACATTTCGTCTCTATTTTTGGTTATATACTCGATGGTGGCTAGCCATTGAGCTACGTGTGGCGCACTATAAGTTTCTGGAATGAATAAGAAAAAAAGCACTATAAATGGTGAGAAATTAATTTATTGTTTCTCAAAATTTTCTTCGTTAACGTTAATGCACTTTTTCATACGAATGAACCAATTTTGAAAACATTTATGCCACTCCTCCGTGCTAATCTCTGAAACATATTTTTTATACTCTTCGACAGTCTCTTCAGGTGATGAAAATCGTTGACCGCGTAACTGGTTTTAATTTTTGGAAATAAATAAAAGTCACAAGGTGCCAAGGCGACTGTACGCGGGATGGCTCATAAGGTCAACGTTGTTAACCTTCAAAAATTCATTTGTCGGTCTGGCCGTGTGAGAACCGGCATTATCGTGGTGCAAGATGATACGGCGTTTATGGTTATTCTTACGGAGTTTGTCAATAACTTCCGGCAAACAAACGGTCGTGTACCAATCACTATTCACGGTACAACGATTCTCCAAAGCAACAGTAGCCACGTGTCCAGTTTTATTTAAAAAAGAAGCAATCGTCCGCTTGGAGGCACTTTGCACGCGCGTCACTTTGGTTGGTTTCGGTTATATGCCCTTACGCTCGATTTCTGCTTTGTTTTGGGATCGTAACTATAAATCCATGTTTCGTCACCTGTTACTATGTCCCACACCAAATTTGACTTGACTTTTTTCCCTTTATGTATGTGGCCAGTTCCGGAAACTTATAGTGCGCCCTATGTACTATTCAACTTCCATTGCAATTTTATGCAAATCTGCTCTTCAATGGCGAGTCCGTGTCACGTCAATGGGGTAGTCTACTAATATTATACATATATGTATATTTAATTAGAAGACTAAATTACTGAGCAAACGAGATAAAAATTATGTATGCATAGTAATTTCCATGGTAGGCTTAGTAAGGCAATATCAATTCAACATTTTCAGCAGGAGTAATGTTAGCGTTACTGTGTTCCGGTTTAGAAGGATAAAGGTGCTTGGTGAAATTACAGGCATATGGGAATTGTTAACTTATGTCTCAGAGTGATAGGCGCAGTGGCAGTGCAATATAACTATTACACCGTCATTTTATTACACTACCATTCCACTGACACCCTTTTGAGACCCAAACGCTTTGCGCATAACAAATATTGTTATAATTGCAATATAAACTTAGTGGATTCTCAATGGAATTATAATGGCCAGGTTTCAAGGAAATTAGCAGATTTGGGGCCCTGTTGTTTAGTGAATTTCGATAATTTGTAGACCTCGGGTGCATTCATAACATTAACATTTAAGAGTCGATCCCTCAGTTCGATTTCAAATTTTTCCCGTACTAATACGGTTCATTTTGCTTGGATCGAGCGTCAGGGACATCTGCCTTATTCCAGAATGACTTTTTTTTACAAACGAATGAAATGAAACTTCCGCTTCCAAGCACAATTTTGTAATGAAGTCTCCAATACCATTTGTGCTTTGATATTTCTATACTAGGACACTACACTGGCATAGATTCTACTAGATATGTTAGCAATTCTCCGATTCGTAACCAACAGAACTTTCTACCAAACGGTAGACACCCGTTCGCTCCACTCTTTCTTTTCGTAAGTGGCGGAAGTGTGGCAGCACGATGTCGAAGCTACCAAATCAATCACCGTACCAATTAGGATTACTTCGAATGATTCAAATAAAATTTAATAAAAATCATGACACGAAATTAAAGCCATTTGAAAACTATATATATATATACATACATACATACATACATATACTTCACGCCTTTTTCCCATCGGGGTAGGCAGAGACAACAGTCTTCCACTTGCTACGGTCCTGGCACACATCTTTCACCTCATCAACACGCATCCATGCTTTCATACACGCTCGTCGGTTAAGGGTACTCTTGACCTGGCCCTTCTTTAGGATGGCCTCAATTTGGTCATGATAAGTTCTCCTTGATCGGCCCATACCAACTTGCCCGCTCACACTCGCCTTATAAATCTGTTTCGTCACTCTTCTTTCATTCATTCTCTCTACATGTCCGAACCATCTAAGCATTCCTTTCTCTATCTTTGTCACTATATCTTCTTCCACGCCGCAACGCTCTCTTATCACACTGTTCCGTAATTTATTCATCCGAGTCACTCCAGCCGTACTCCTCAAAGCTCTCATTTCTACTGCATTAATTCTACTTTCATGCTTCTTCTGCCAAACCCAAGATTCACTACCATACATAAGTGTGTTCCTACACCCCTGTGTAGCACCCCCCCATGCACAGCCAATCGTGCCTTTTTAGACACTTTCTGGCTGCCCATGAAGGTATGCAAGGCACCATTCACCTGATACCCTGCGTTCACTCTTCTCTCAAATATATATATATATATATTATAGTACACGTGTTCTATTTACTTCACTTGATGTAATAAAAAATATTAGTATGTCTGAAGTACCTATTGTGTTTTCACACCGTAGAGTAATTAGTATATATACTCAATTTTACTATATATTTTTCCAACGTGATTGATTCAACACTTCCACTGTTATGCGAAATTAATCAAAGTCATTTGAGGTTCTATAGACTCTTAAGATAAATAATTTCTACTATTTCGGGGTCAATGATTCCGGGCATGAATTTAATCCGTGTTTTCATAAACATAAAAAAATTGTGAAGCTTTTTTGTTTCACACACTCCATTGTGAATTGCCAATTAGATTAAGGTATGGTGACAAGTATAAAATTCTCGCAAAGCGGTATTTTAGCGATCAATAGCATTTTGTTATTTTGACTAGGCAACTTTGAGACACCAAAATAACTCCATAGTGTTGGTTGAAGAAATTTCATATATTGTCGGCGTTAACGCTGACTAATTTGATTGAGACCCTCAGCATGCTGCCAAATTGTCAGGAACAATTAGCACCTTTGGTATAGTCCTATCTGCAAAATGACAAAATTTCAGGAGAGAGGTTTAAATCGGCCACTGGGTCAATGAGGATTTAAAGGACAACCTGGACAAAGAGAGGGAACGCAGGTCCCCTGGTGGCTGTCCGCTGTAACATGCTGGCCCGAAGGTTTGCAAGGTTTGCAAATTTCGCTTTTCAAAGCGTACTGCATATCATTCTACACCTGCAGCCTCTGGGTCGATTTTATAGTGAGTGCATACAGTGATCTACGGGTCCAATGTAATAAGGCATTCAGGGTTCTGTTCGGGCTGCCGAGGCGATGCAGTGCTTCGGAGATGTTGCGCCTCCATGCTAGCCCGCCTCCGCGGTAGCACCAACGGGCTCCTGAGTGTGTCCATAGACCGGTGGAACTTCCCAATGTTACAGCATTGGGTGCAGGTCCACGCCAGGATATAATTTTTGATTTTAATTTATTTTCAACCCAACTGACACTAGTTTTAAGAGAATTTGTTACTGTGGACAAGATTCCGAAATAAGTATTCGTACTTATTATTAGTAAACTTTCTACGAATAAAATTATTCGTAGCTTCTTCACGTTTAAATAGGAGAGATAAAAATATTACGTTTAAAAATAATTAGTTTATATATATCGAGTTCTTAGGTTTTCGCGATTGTTACACATAGGAAATGAAACTATTTTTCCGGATTTAAATCGCGTATATTTGTTTTTTCAAACAAACATATACTAGACATAGACTGCAGTACTAATTAATATGTTTTAGTTTATTCTAATTTATATTAATAATTAATAATAAATTAAACTTAATAAAAATTCATTCAATAAAATAATTTGTAAAGCTTAATGTAGCGTAAATTGGAATGTTTCTTTGTAAAATAAAAATAAGGTATTTAATTAATAACTATTGTAACTATAGTGAAAAAATAGGGTGGTTTGCATTAATATTAGACATAACTGGTTGAAGACTGTACCACCTCAGTCAACCGTGACCATGGGACCTGTAAAGGGCCCGAAACGTCGGTTTGTTTGAAAAAACAAATATACGCGATTTAAATCCGGAAAAATAGTTTCATTTCCTATAGTTTCATATACTTCGTTATATTTCTATGATTTTCATTTGATAAAAGCAGTTGTCGTATGATCATGTCATGTGGCTTTATTATACCAATACGAATTTCTGTCGTTAGCATTACACTGATGTCGATATATTTTTTTAATCCTTATTTTTTTAATTAGGATTAAACTAACTAACTTGTTAAAGTTTGAGTTTATAATTTCCAGCACTCGTAAGCACAAGTGACCTGTACTTCGTGTACGCCATAACCGTGATCTCCGGCCTGGTGCGGTGTACGGTCCAGGTGCTGTTCCCGCTGGTGTTGGTCACGGCAGCTCCCGATCGGTTCCCTGCTGCGCTGGCGCTGCATATTCTGTTCTCTGGGTGTTTGATGTTAATGGCTGATCCTTTGATTAGTGAGCAGTTTTTTTTTATTACGGCAATATCAATTAAAACAAGTTAGTAACCCTCCCTTATCGTATAAATGATGAAAAGTTCAACAGTGTCTTTTTACACCCGAGTACATTCCAGTGAAATCGTATTCGAAATTATCCTATGGTCGTTTTTAAGTTTTTAAGTCGGTGTAAGAAAGAAACTCCTCTCAAAAGTATTTTCCATAAGTTACCTTTGCCTGCATGTCTTAAAAATTGTTACCATCTGCTTATACATTATTTACAACAACAAAACCGAAGAAATCTAACATAAATTTATCTACATATAAAAATGAATGTATGTTTGCAAATTTATATGTTTGTCCGGGGCTCTAAGTCTGCTATTTTTCTTTAAACCAATGGCCTTTGTTCTATAGAGGCTCCACTGACAGTATATTGTAATTATGGTAATTTTGTTATTCTCCTAGCATCTATCTAGTTGGTATGGCAGTTGGGTGTGGCAGTGATGGCATTCATTCAATTACTAAGGATCGATTTTGCCGTTTAATCGTAATTTAGTTTTGAAATTAAATGCATTTTTTTATTTCAAATAATTAGTAGACTACGCCGTCGACGTACCATCGCTGTGGCCCCTTAGCAATGTTAGTGAAAATTTATAACAAGGTACCCAATAATATTAAAGCTAAAGAAAATTTAATTAAATTTAAAAAAATGTTAAAAATGTACATAATTCGAAATAATTTTTATTCACTTCAGGAATATTTCAATAATTAATTAGAATTTTATTTGTGTCACGATTGTTACCCGTTTTTACTTTCAATTTTATTTAATGTTTAGTTTCGGAGTTTTATATACTCAATTTTCATAATGCGATGTTAAATTTAATTTCAATTTTATAATATCTTTAATATGTATAATTAGCCTAATTTTAGTGTATTTAATTACTTTGTAATATAATTTAATTTATATTTAATATGGACCAATTTTATTTATTTTTTGAAAATAAATAAACTAAAATAAATTTTTAACATTGCAGCGCATCATGTTTGGTTCATAGCAACATTTTAATAACTACAAATGTACAACATGATACGCAACAAAGAATATGAATTTGAATTAGATCGCTTCGCCATTGAAGAGCAGAATACAAAAAAAATACAATGGCAGTTGAACAGTCTTAATACACAAGCTACTACTCGAATGTCAAACATACAAAATCCTGCCATTGACACGCAATCGACATACAACTAAGATGTTTTAAGATTAGCAGACTTGGTGCTCAGAATATATTCCTTTATTATTTACTTTCATGAGTTGGTGTCCTCACGCCCCAAAAGTGTTTAATATTAGACCCCACTGCTAGGTCCACACTTAGTGAAGACCGGTGTCTGAAAACAATCAACATCATAATCCACTAGCCTAATGCGGGTTGGAGACTTCACTTGTTTTAAATGGCATTGCATTGCATGCTGCACGTTCATCGTGTCAAACCAAAACACTGCAAATTACAGTATAGTGTTTTCTTATTTTCGTTACAACAATTATCATTCGGTTGCTATCGAGACAAAACAAATTTAAAACTCAATTATAATGGATAGAATGCTTTAATCTTGTAATGCACAAAGTAAATGGCATTAAAAAAAAGAAAAATTAGTATTACAGTGTATTTGCTTGATACGATAGAGCTAGTGTCACATATAAATAATGCGCAACCTACAATGCCACAGACGAAAAAATGTTAAAAATGACTTCTTAAGAATGACTTCCTCAGGGTGCGAGGCTAGGTCCACATTTATTTGTCGACTGTGAATTACCTTTTCTTTTGAATTAAGTTAGTATCTACATTTCTCTGATGTAGTTCATGTTTTTTCTACTCCTGTTTTATATTTACGAGCAGATGTTCACTGTTGATTGTGTGTATTAAAACATATTCTGTTTCAGGCGTAATCTTCGTAACTACAGGAAGCTACGTCTACTGTTTCCTCGCAATGAGCGTGAGCTGTTTTATTTCTGTCGTGCTGTGGACGGTCGAGTACTTTGTGTACCGCAAGAACAAAACCAGGAGGTGCCAGTGAGAGTCGCAAGAACAAAACCAGGCATAGACTGTGCCAGTGAGAGTTACAATGTTCCTTGTTAATAGTGAAGTTGCAGTTTAAGGTTTATTTTGATTATGTAACAATATAATGTGAACAATATGTATTTAGTAACATAATTCTCGATTTGTAAAAGTTCAGTTTGTGAATATTTAAAATTTACACTCTGCCAAATTGAACAATATCTAAGACGGAACATCGCTGTCAATTAGTGCAATGTAAAAAGTAACAGAAAAACCCGACTTCAAAAATTTATGGAATTACATCTATTTGCCAAGTTTTGTTTGGATCGGTTACCGGAAAGTGCGCGAAACCGGATTAATCTCCCTTATTGGTGTAATATTTTACTTCAAATTTAATAATATACTGAGGTACCCTCTTTCCAACAAATAAATTGGTTTCGGAGTTATCGCGTAAGTTACATACAAAACAAAATTCAGCCGAATTGAGAACCTCCTCCTTTTTTGAAATCGGTTAAAAATATCGAGTTCATAGGTTTTTCACTGTTCACTGCCGAGTTTGGTACCTTCCAAAAAAAAACGTTTTGTTAAAAAAGTTAGTACTGCTTAGTATTTTTTTTACCGTCCGTGATACATACAAGGTTTTTCATCACATTCTCGAGGAAATAAATACAATATAAATATAGTTCACAACACAACAATATCGATTTGGCAAATGGCGGGTTTTTGTTTTTTTTAATTCTTCCAATGATGATACAACTCGAACTATTTTTTTTTTACAATATCAAGTGACACCTGATGGTAAGCTACACGCCTGTCCCGAGCTTTAAATCGCAAAGATCTGAGGGGCATTGCCACTGTGCCCGTCACCTTGAGACATAACTTGACAAGTCCTAAGTGCCTGTAATTTCACCAGCACCCTTATCCTTCAAAACCGGAACATAGTAATGCTGACATTGCTGCTTGGCGACAGAAATAGATAAGGTGGCAGTACTTCCCTGGACGAACGAAGCAAACACTCATACAGCCATGATGGATTGTCAAAAAAATTGGCAAAATTTCTATACAGAAAATAATTAAAACCAATTATAAGAAATTCTTAATAATATAATTAAATACAATTAAATTTCTGTTTAGAATAACATTTTAAGCAAATGTTTTAATTTTGAAGTTATGTAACCTCCTTGCTTGAATTTGAACCTGGCCTGAAGGAAGAATGTCGTGTTACAAATAAAGAAATTTTCTTGGCTGTAATGGAATAAAATGGCCTGTTGGTTTTATTTGGGGCTTTCCAGTCAAGTTAGCCGTCATTCAATCATACCATTTCCGAGCCAGTGTGAAGAAAGCCAACTACCGGCTTGGGGACTTCACAGGTTTTCTGAGGATTGTGAACGTTCTTCGACGTGCAGTGGAGCTTCTTGTGAACAAGCCAAGTCCAAGCAGTAATGAGAGCGTTATTGCGATCACGTGCATGACATTACAGGCACATACGACTTAACAACTTTAGTCTCAGGGTGATGGGCGCAGTGGCAACGTTTCAAAACTTTGCGATTTAAAGCTCTGCGTGGCACTGCATCTGTTGACAGGCGTGTCTTCCAACCAGGCGAACAATTTGTCAATTCCGTTACCCTTGTTTTGGTGTATAAATTTCGTTCTTAAGTAATTTTCACATTTTTTTGCAATTAGGTGCGTCTTTCACTGTAAGTGGGCTATGTAATAATAATAATATAATAATAATGCACACACTCAACATAGTACACTACAACATGTAGTACTCAATTGCCATGAGATATGCCTTAGAGTTAGTAAGAAAAACAAATGGCGTCATTATTACATTATCAAGCATTTATTTTAAGAAATCACAATGTATTAAACTAAGTATTATTAGGTATATATAGATATCTAAGTATTTATTATAAATGACTTTCATTATTTTTAAACCCTCTTTCGAATTAACAATTTGATATTTAATTAACTACACACACCAGCACCTTTAGCGGAACAAGTGAAAATATAAAATAATAACGTTTATATTTAAATAAATAAGAAGTATAACAGCATAAAGTAACAATTAAGTTAACATCATTTAACATCGACTAAGTCTTCCTTCTTTTCTTGAAAATAATCGAAATTAAAATACTGCATTATTTTTAAGATTTTATGACAAAGCAGAGATTGCTGAAAATTAATCAAATTGTAACAGTTTAACATTGATTAAATAAAATAAATAAATAACGCACACACTCATAGCCCCGCACTAGGAATACCCTGTGTCGCGGGTGCCATGGACACACACATAGAACACCACAAATTACACCCAAACTGACGAAAAAAATACATGTAGGTCATACAAATATTTCTCCCGGCCCGAGAATTGAACCAGGGACCTTTGCGTGGCAGACCAGCATGGTAACCGTTCGGCCACTAAGGCAGTTAAGTAAAATTTAATAAATAAATAAAAAAAGACTAAAGTTTACGAAATTCACAAGAACGCCAAATCAATCACTCGACGAACCTGTATTAGTAGGAAATTAAAACAAATGAATGAAAAAAAATGACAGTCGCTATTTTTATTTTCTAATTTAATCTGAAATAAAAAAGTAATATACCAAGCGAGATTTTTGAAAAAACACTTCAATGTTCCGCTAAATATACCGGTGAGTGTATTATAAGGTCTTGAAGATCTAATACATAACTGTAGGTGAGGGGCAAAGGATTTTATAGTCCATACATTGGTATTTAAATGTTTTTACAAACAGTGCTTTAGAATGGTAAAAATCACGCAATGGTAAATTACATTAAATTGTATCATCGTTTGTTTTTTTTTTACATATTTTTTCTACTCCTGTACTTGAATCTGTCAATTATAATTTCTTAAAACCATATCACAAAGACGCCCTTTTTACTTCTGAACCAAAATTCTATTGTCTATGATACTCGCTACTGAACTGAAAAATTTGAATATAGTACGCAGAGCTGTGGTGAGTTTCAAAAAAAGAATGCCGTATTTTTGCTAATTAAAAAAGTTTCCTTAAACGCGTCATTGTGTTCCTAAACAGAATAATGTCACTGTATTCGTGAAATTATTATAATTAAAATTATTTTACTAAATAATATCTCAAAACCTTACACAACAGGTACAAATGTGTAACCATTTTGGCGAAAAAGAACTATTTAAAAACAATATAAAATATGACGCTCGATACTAAAACGCTCTACTGCCTCCTGATTGGTTAAAATAAAACGGTAGGGACTCTGCCAATCACGGACACTTCTATTTTATCTCTTAGGTTTTTTGTTTTGTAGCGTTTGCTTGGTTTTCATGTGATTTTATTGTCGTGGATTGTTAACAAAATAATCTTTAAAAATTGGTTGTGTCCTTATTTTATTTGCAGAAAAAGTATTGTATGCAGTCATAATATTGCATAATTACGTCTTAAAATCTCGTAAACACGGTACTCGACTTTAATAACCCTCATTATGCAACGATTCCATAAAATATTATTATTTATCCTTTATTTTTATGTTTAGTGCGTAATTAAGAGCCTTATTCTCTTTAAAACGCTCTGTAGTTCAAATTGCAATTTGACACTTAAGGTTCTTTACCTTTCACCTACAGATAATATTTTTAGACATTAATTAAAATTCAAAATCATAGTGTAAGTTATAATTTTACAATATTCATACTTAGGGGAAGAAAGGGCGTATAATTAAATTGATCGAAAATTGGATATTGATAAATTTGAGTTACTTACCTATGTTACCTAAGTATAACATTCTTATTCGTCAAAATTAGATTTAAAAATGGTGATACCAAACTTACGCAAATCTTTGTTATTTAGTCATCTTATAAGGGAGTTACCATACTCGTCGACATGTAATTGCATTAAGCCGGTCAGAGAACAATCACGTCCATGCGGTAAGCGTGGTCGAGCCGAAGCGAAACGCGCAACGTCTTCATCGATCTTATTGCATGGACATAGACCTTATTCTGACCGGCTCAAACCGATACCGTATTAAAAAGTGTGGTGACATTCTAAAGTCTGTATGACTCCGAAGTGTCGATATGTCAACTATCGTAACAATTATGATATCATTTAATAAAGGATGTCTAGTCTATTTCTTTAGGGTGCGTACAGATCTGGAGAATGCGCATTTGCGAGCGCTGTGCGCGTGTAGTGAGTGCACCTCTGTAATCACATCTCACGCAAGGCTAGCATCATGGCGCGCGAGCGGCACGCCAACAAATTGCACTACGAAATGCACGCGTGCAGCTCGCGAGCCATTCGCAACCAAATATTTGGGGTTAAAGTATGAAATTGCCGTTTTATTGCAATAGGTTCTTCGAATTTTCATAGAATCTTCATGGTTTGAGGTTTTCGAATGAAACTTTTTTCAAATGGTTTCTGCGATTTTTTATTTTTTTTTAAATTTGAAACATTTGAATATCGACTTTCAATTGTTTTTGTTATTCAATTTAGACAAGAAAGATGGATACTGCGAAAATTCGAGTGATTTTTGAATACGAGTTCCGACGCGGAACTAACGCGGCAGAAACAGCCCGCAATATCAATGCTGCGTTTGGAGAGGGGTCTACTAATGAACGCACCGTGCGATTTTGGTTTAAACGCTTTCGTGATGGAAATTTCGACTTAAAGAACGAGTCACGAGGAAGACCGCCCACACAGGTGAATAACGATGAATTAAGAGAGATAGTGGAAGCCGATCCTAGTCAAACTACCCAAGGAATTAGCGGCATGGTTTAACGTTACCTAACCCACAATATTGACTCACTTGCGTCAAATCAATAAAATAAAAAATACGAAAAATGGGTGCCTCATGATTTGATTGATCTGCAGAAAGAAACGCGTGTTGAAACTTGTGTTGCCTTGTTGAACCGGTACAGAAATGAAGGAATATTGGATCGAATTGTAACATGTGATGAAAAGTGGATTCTTTATGATAATCGGAAAAGAAAAATGCAATGGCTGACCCCAGGTCAAATGCCACAACAGTGTCCTAAAGCAAAACTTACCAATAAAAAGGTAATGGTAACTGTTTGGTGGTCTCAGCATGGTGTTATTCACTATAGTTTTCTCCGATCTGGTCAAGCAATAACGGCAGATGTCTATTGTGCCGAACTCCGAACCATGTTGACAAAACTAGCAGTAAAACAGCCCCGACTCATGAATCGATCTTCACCATTATTGCTCCACGACAACGCGAGACCTCACACAGCACGAGAAACCATTTTGACCCTTCAGGAACTGCAGTTAGAAACCATTCGTCATCCTCCGTATTCACCAGACCTTGCTCCAACGGACTACCATTTTTTTCGTGATTTGGACAATTATCTACGTGACAAGAAGTTTTCTTCCCAGGAGGCAGTACAAAATGCTTTCACACAGTTTGTGCAGTCTAGATCGTCGGAGTTCTATCGCAAAGGCATTAATAACCTTCCCATTAGATGGCAGCAATGTATAGATAATAATGGCAACTATTTTGATTAAATAAATTTGTTAAAAATTTAAAAAAGAAACAATTTATATTTTCAGTACAAATCGGCAATTTCATACTTTAACCCCTATTATATTCGCCACAATTGTACGCACCTTAACATAAGTACATATACACATACAAAACAAATTGAAATGATGGTGCTACATTTTAGACTTTAATATTTAGAAACTAAAGTTAAAAGTAGCAGATCACTGCAGTAAATTCAAGAACAAATTTTTTACTGTGCAACTTGTCTATGCTAATAGCGACATTTTGACTACGTAACGTTCGAAAGCGTGGCCGAAATTGAAATGAGGTTTTGAATATTTTACAGAATGTGAGTCAAGAGCACGTTAAGCTTGACACTTTGGACTTAGGACCGTTCCTGTCGCAAACTTATTGAATTCAAATCTTAAGGTAGTCACCAAACTTATCTACACGGAATTGCATTAAGCCGATCAGAAAAAAGTTTTATGTAAAAAGACGTGCGTTTCGCGTGCGGCACTGGCGGTTAAAGCGGGAGCAAAACGCCCCATGTCTCTTTCCTTCTTATGGCATGGACATTCAGCTTTTTCTCATTCCGTTTTCATAAGTGTGGTACCTATCTAAGATCGCATTCCCATTATGTCGAAACGTTTAATTTATAGTTGGACGACAGTCGTGTCTAGCTATTCCCACTAGATCGTGACGACAATTTATCGGTGCACGTACAGACAACGATAAATAAAACATAACGACGATAGTGCTCGTATATGTCGTCACTATTTATCGAGACGTTTCATTTATGAACGACAGTCGTTATAGCTCTTTCCATTGTCTCGACAGTCTGTCGACGATAAATAAAACATCTCTATAAAAATCGTGTTGTACTATATGTGAACAACTTCATTTAAATATATAATCACGACACTAAACTGCACGACTATCTGTCGACACGACGTAATGGGGACGCACCGTTAGTGTTGTTCTTAAGCTGACGTTCTTTTGACCCTGTATTAAGTAATATTATTCATGGAGAAATTAAGCCTGTTATTTCTCCAACATGGGTCTTTTGAACTTATGCCTCAGGGTGATGGGCGCAGTGGCAGTACCTCTGAGATCTTTGAGATCTAAAGCTCTAAGTGGCACTGAAATTGTTATTAGCAGGCGCACGACTTGTTCATTACTGGGTATCATAAAAATCTTCTGCAGAGTATTTCTGGATTCGAACAAATTGTTAAAAAGTAATGTGGGAAAAAAATCTTACTTGGATTAGAGATATATAGTATCGCGAAATTAACCATGTCAAGTAGTAACGGTTTACCAGCGTATGTAAGGTGACACTGTATATATAAGGTATTTAGGCACTAGAAGACGGCACTCTTTCCCTCGGCTCCATTCTGATTCTGAAGCCATCAGCGCGTTTCAGAATAATATCAGCTTTCAATTTGAATTGGTCTTCAGGGACTTCGGATACTATTTTGAAATTTCGCAAAATAGTTGCTAGCAGAACTTTCAATTTGAGTAGAGCGTATTTGCGACCTGTTGACAAAATAGAGATGAGAAAATTCAAATTAGACAATTGTTAGCAACTACCAATAATTGTTATAACAGTTGTTATATAACCTTGTTAATAAAAAATCAACCTCAGAAATTTGTGGAATGACATCTATTTGGCAAGTTTTATTGAAATATCGGAATTTGGGTGAAATCCAATAAACCAGTCTCATTCTTTAATAATAATTGCTATCTTTAAATGTAGAATAGTTTGTTCAAATTTAAATGGGGCCGCTATTAACACACACATACAAACACACTCAACATAGCCCCGCACTAGGGAAACCCTGTGTTGCGGGTACCCAACGTTACGAGAGAAATAAATATGGACCATACAAATATTTCACCCGGTCCAGGTATGGAACCTGGGACCTCTGCGTGGCAGTCCGGCATGGTAACCGTTCATCCACGAAATATAATACAATAATTATCGAAATTGGTTGACAAATATCGGAGTAAATTGAGAACTTCCTGTTTTTGTTGAAGTCGGTTAATTATAGACCGAAAATTATCCCATTTCCCATTGTAAAATATCCACAAAATCTATGACCATTCAACTAGAAAAATAATTTATAATAAAATAGTATGTTCCATTGGCTGCAACAGCGCTGCAGCCGCGCGGCAGCCGCGTGACGTACGCGCGATTGTCACTTTTCATACAATTTCCAGAAGCGCGGTAACCGCGCGGCGGCCGCGCGATAGTCGCGCTGCAGTCACGCTCGGTTGCAGTAACGATTAGTGAGGTGTACATGTTAATTTTTCAAATTAACTACGATAGACGAAAATCGAGTGAAGAATTTATAGAGAATGCAAAACAACACCCTGTAATATGGGATATCAGTTCCGCCAGTTATTCTAATCGATTGGAAAAAAAGGCATCGGAAAATATATGTCTAAAATTTATTGACAATTTTGAAACTAAAACTGCAACTGAAAAAAACAAAGCAGGTGCGTCATTTTTAATATCTATATGTGAAGTGTGAGCCCCAAGAACTAGGTAAAAGTAACGTTTCTTCGTCAGAATCCATTGTGTAAATGAGTCTAAAGATAAAACATCACTAAAAATTTGGTCGCACTTCAGCAGCGCGACCGCCGCGCGGCCGCCGCACGATTGCAACGCGACCGCCGCGCGGCTGCAGCGCTGTTGCAGCGCGTCTAACAGCGGCTAATTTGAATGCGCCCAAAAGGATTAACATGAACCAATTAGTTATCAACTCACCAACACAACTCCTGGGCCCAGCGCTAAAAGGTATGAAACTATAATAATGCCGGTTTTGCGTGTTTTCAGGTAGAAAATTGTCGGGATCGAAAACGTCCGGGTTCTTGTAATACTGCGGGTTGCGGTGGATTTTAAAAGTGCCAATGACCACAGTTGAACCGGCTGGTAGAACGTAGTTATTTGTGGCTGAAATAGAAACAGCCACATAAATTTTAAAGGGAAACTTATTATATCGAATCATTTTTATGATTAAATTCAATGAAAAACAATAGGAAATATGAAAGAAGGAAAGAAAAACAAAAGACGTCGCAAATGACGCCAGAGAACAAAATAAAATTACAACAATAATTATCGATAAAACCAAAGTTACTTTTAAGGTAAATAAATAAAGGTAATTTTTATGGTGCCAGCAGCGGTTACAAAAAAGTCACGAATACGATGTTTGCTGGAAAACGCAGTGTGTTTCCAACATTGATTTAAGTAAATATCCTTTAATTACCACAACCGTAGAAACTATTTTTGGGTGACCAAACAAAAAAAAAAACAAACCGAGCTACGTAATCGTAGAAATAGGGCACGGAAATACAGACAGAAAGAAACAATTGAAAAATGATCTTACAAATCATAACATCCCTTTTCAGCTTTCTAGCAATAACGGGTACTGGTGGGTACATCCTCAGAGACTCCAAGATCACTCTCTCGAGATATTTCATACGAAGGGTGTCAGCAAAAGTGACAGGTCTGTCAGAGTTACCGAAGATTTCATACAATTCGTCGTAAACCTTGACTTGAATATTCGAGTGAACACCAAGAAGGCATAGTACGAACGATGATCCAGCTGCCGTAGTATCGTGTCCCTGCAATTTGCCATAAATACCTCTAAACATAGTATTTAAGTTCTGCAACGAAACTAATACGAAATCCTGTCACCTCAAACATAATAGTGTCAACTTCTTCTTTGATCTCGTGGTCGCTAATTTTGTTTGTCCCATTTTGAGCTGATTCTAGCATCAAGTCCAGGAAAGCAAGGCGTTTCTTTTCACCTGTAGAGAAATACTTAGACATTAGTAAAGCTGTAATTAATTTCGACTGCACATACATTTTGAGCGGCTCCATACCAACGTCATTTTCATCATTGAAGTCGAGATCATCACGGTAACCCTTGAAGACAGTGTCAGCAAGGGTAGCATTGTCATTAGCTAGAGTGTTATTATTTTCAACAGTTGGTCGGATCAATTCATCAATGGTTGGAGGAATAATACCTCTGGCTTTGTTCTGTATATACGTTTCCTTTTTGTTTTTAATTACCTGCAATTAAATTGATATAAATATTTAATTTTACATTTTTGGTGTAATTTTACATGTGTAGGTTTATCCATGTCGTGTTCGCAGACTGCAGACTTATATACGCGACGGTGTTTGACATCAGCTATATGTTCTTTGACGCGGGTACAAATACTTCGCTTTGTTTGTCCAATATAAGAGAGACCGCACTCACAGTCAAGCTTGTAAACTTGTACAGGATGCAGGACCTACACATTCAATGAAGTTTGACAAACTCCAGGTCCTTGCAAAAGAAGTCCGTTATCTACCCAGGATGCTGCGAGAGGCCATTGAAATTAAAAAACATCCTAATTTCAACAGGGAAGATGGTTTCTCCGTACCACCAGTTTGGGATCCAGTATTTCCTCTAATGAAAAATCCCAAACAGACATAAGACTGCAGTACTAATTAATATGTTTTAGTTTATTCTAATTTCTATTAATAATTAATAATAAATTGAACTTTATAAAAATCATTGAATAAAATAATTTGTAAAACTTAATATAGCGTAAATTAGAATGTTTTCTTTGTAAAATTAAAAATAAGGTATTTAATTAATAACTATTGTAACTATAATGAAAAAATAGGGTGGTTTGCATCAATATTAGACATAACTGGTATAAAGACTGTACCACCTCAGTCAACCGTGACCATGGGACCTGTAAAGGGCCCGAAACGTCGGTTTGTTTGAAAGAACAAATATACGCGATTTAAATCCGGAAAAATAGATTCATTTCCTACATTTTATTTTTATTTATTTTATTTAGGTAAAAAATTTACATTTGAAAACAATAATAATACTAAAACTAAAATCTTTCGCCTATAATTCGAAATGTTTAAAATTACAAACCTTGTTCGTAAGACCGTGAATAATGTTCAAAAGATTGATTTGTTGTTTGAAGAACGAAGTAAATTTGAAAATAGAGTCGAAACGCAACCAGAATTTGTAGTGTCTCTGATGTATTATGTCACACATTCTGAAAAATACTTAAGCGTAAGTTACAGCAAAGCTTGTCAGACAGCATGTTGTTGATCTTCGTTATACTGACTTCATTACAGCCATAGCGTAGTCAAAACCAGATTCATCTTGGGTTTTCCTCGTAATGCCCATTGCAGTTTCTGAAAGGGGTAAAGATCACATTTAATATGTGTTCATTCACGTCAACAATGAATTGCTCCAACCTGTACTGATTTTTATGCAAATTAAATGCAAAATTATCATTGTTTGTATGTAATGCATGCCATTGTTTTATTGCCAATAAATATTTAATATATTCTTGGAATCGTAAATAAAGTGTCAATCGAGTTGAATCACGTGTAGCTATAAGCAGGGTTCGGTAAAAGACAACTTTTAACCGACTTGCAAAAAAGAAAGTCAATTCGTTTTGTTTTTGTGTATGTCACGCATTTACTCCGACATTTGTGAAGCGGTTTCCATATTCGAAGAAAATATTCCATCTCTAAGGGTGCCAAATTAAGGGGTGAATCTGGTTTCTTAGATTTCACCCACTCTCCTTTAATAGATTGCAATAAAATTTGGCGAATAGATGTAAACTCTCTTCAAAATGTCCTCAAACTTTCAAAAGGTCGTAGGAACTATATGGAACTATTATTAATTAGCTTTCATTATGATTATAGGTACAGATATTTTTAAATTTGAATAAAGTATTATAAGAAGTGATCGGAGTAAGTACTGTGTTCACTAAATAAAGTTAGTCCTCGTAATATTTAAAGAACAACAGACAGAAAATTTAAAAGATATTAAAATAATGAAACTTTACAAAAAGTTTTGATGTCTACCTAAAAATATGCACGTTTAAACGTTTTCATTTTTTTATCTACTATAGTAAACAACTATATTATTCCATTGATTTTAATGTGCTGGCATTATTTAAGCAGTATGAAGACTCAACAAGTTCAATGTTTTATAGTACCTACGCAAGCAACAATTTTTCTTTTTCAACAATGGCCGATTTCGTTTTTTACAGCATGACGCTTTTAAACTGACCGTCAGTTTTTTATAACTTGCATACCAATAGTTTTGTATGTTACTTACTGTGTATAATTGTATAATATTACTATTGATTCATACCTTTGTTGGAAAGTTTCATGGTATACTTTAATAGAAACCCACGGAACCTCATGTGCGTTGTTTTGAACTTTGTCTTTACCACATTATGCGAGATATTGATTGAGGTTAGAAAGTTAGTTAGGGTCAAATAGCTGTGTTAGATTAGTTTGTTTTAATTCAGTACTGAATTATTATTGCATTTTACTTTCGCTCGTTTCATTACAAAACGTTTTTGATTTTCAAATTCACTTATTTATTTAAACTTTTTGCAAGATAAAGTTTAACTGGCGGACTTGATGCCATAAGGCAGAATGCACCAGTCAGCTATTGTGCCAAACAGAAAAAAAAACGTTAGGTTGGTGCTACACTTAAAACAAGAATAATAAAATACCATATGCCTATGCCTATACAACTTCAAGGTTGATTTCGTATAACATATAGTAAAATTTAGGATATGCACTGATTATTACTATACGGTGTGAAAACACGATTCCTAAAAATATTCAAAAATATTGTTAATATTTCACGGTAGATATTTTATCAGAAAACCGCTGTATTTAATGGGTAATTAACAAATACCAATAAAAAAAATAAAAAAAAAAATATTTTATTACTTCACTGTCCATGGCATAATTCAGGGGCTGATGTTTCCTTTTAAGCTTGATAAGGCCTGTGTTAGGAAACATCGCTCTTCTGTACAATTAATAATTAAACATTGCTCTTACATTAACCTTAATAAACCAATGATCTCTTTTTTGTATCAACTAAACTAAATAAAACACGTACCATATACAATGGCTTCAATTACGGTTGTAAACTCGTTTAGAAGTGTACGGGAAAAGTCATAGTTTATGTTACATTGCATCAAAACATGTTTTGTATGATTTTTTGTCTTATAAAAAAAAAACTCTGGAATAAAGCCAGTGTCCCTGTCGCTTGACCCAAGTAAAATCAACCTTATTAGCACGGGAAAAATTAGAATTCGAACAGAGGTGGTATAGACTCTTAATCCAAAATGCTATAATTAATGTACATGCATAATAAATATATGTATGTATATATGTATCACACAGCAACACTATGCAGACTCTTGATCTTGAAAATTGTCAAAAACATACATACTTGCGCAACATGTGCTTGAAAGATAATTTGGTCTGGGGTTGTCTAACATTGTGTTTTTCAAGGTGTGTTTAGACTATTTTTAGGCAAGTTAAGCTTTCCTGAATTCAAGATTTTTCCATATAGACTTACCCAAAAGAATGTCGACCGTAACTCCGCTCATGTAATCATGAACATCGAATGTCTTTCCCACCTCTTGCCGCATCTTCTCAACGACATTTCTGCTGTTCTGATTGAAAATGCCAATGAACGACTTGAGAATGTTGATGTGAAAGGTTGGAGCTATCATCTTCCTGTGCGACCTCCATTTTTCACCTTTTAAACAGATAAAAAAAAACACAAGGAAACAATATTAATTGATTTGAAAAATGTGTCGTATTTTCTTTTTTACTAAAAAAAAATTGACCTCAAAAGTTGGTGGTATTACATCCATTTTGCCAAGTTTTATTGAAATCGGTTAACGGAAAGTGGGAGAAATCCAATAAACTGGATTCATCCCCTAATTTGCCACCCTTGCAGATGGAATATTTTCTTCAAATTTGAATGGTTTCCAACAAAAAATAATCATCGAAATCTGTTCACAAATATCGGGTAATCGCATCACATAAACACAAAAAAATACAGTCGAGTTGAGGTTGAGTTGGTAAAAATTATCATCAAAAAAGAAGTAACACTGTCAGTATAAACGGTGAAAATAGTGACTTAATACCAACAGTATGCGGCACGGCCCAAGGCTCAATTCTAGGCCCAACCGAATATCTAATTTATGTGAACGATATGTGCAACGTATTACGAGCTCAGTATGACACTTGTTTGTTAACCGCGCACAAAGATTTAAAAGTCGCCCAACACATGATGCAGCAAGAATTTGATAAGCTGTGTAAATGGGCACATGACTTGGGTCTATCTATTAATTTTCAAAAAACCAAACTCTTACATATACAGTCACCATACTTAAAATGTAGACATTTACCGCAAGTTGTAGCTCACGATCATAATTGCATGCATCATCAGCCCATAAACTGTCATTGTAAACCATTAGAATTGGTAAAGGAACATATACATATATCTCGGATTAGAAATTGACCATAAATTTAACTGGGGCCCACATGTTGAACATGTATGTAATAAGTTTAGTGCGGTACTTTCCAAGTTATGTATACTCAAACAAAAACTACCATATAATACATTGAGAATGTTATATTTGGCACTGGCTGACTCTATAATTAATTATTGTATTACGAGCTATGGTCGTACGTACAAAACATTCCTACAGAATATTTATAGACTTCAAATAAAACTGCTTAAGACCATTGTACCTCCTAGAATTAGATATAAATTTAAAGATAATTATGACCAACTATTTCAGTACTGTAACGTAATGAATGTGTTTGATAAAGTTAAATTAGCAATGATAACCGAAAATTGTGGAAAAATAAAGTTGTTAAAAGTTAAAATTAGACCGAATTCATTACGTACACTATCACATCTACCCATGTATGATATACCTAAATATAACAATAATTATGGTAAAAGAGTTTGGATGTGTGAACTTCCTGTGATATTAAATAGCTTACCAAAAAATCTTATAAATGAAATAACAGATAAAAAGCCTATACAAGTCAAAAACAAATTAAAAAGTTTTTATATGAAAGATCAATATCAGAGGAGGCATATGCAAACTGGTCATTGATTTAATTGTCGTACCTTACATATTAACGCAACTCACTAGAAAAGGACAAATAATCTTCAATTTTAAGATTCTACCTTGAATATACTGTAACTTGTTATTAATATTTGTAATAAACAGTTTTAAATTTTAAATTTTTTTATTTTAGGACGTCCTCCTTTTTTGAAGTGAGCATTTGACTTCTATCTCACCTGATAGAAAGTGACGACGAAGTCAACGATGGAGCATGCACACCTAACTAATGCCTATTCACTCTCGCATTAAAAAGATCCAAGTTATAATGTTCAGGGAACAAGTCTGCAGGCAGGGAATTCCACTCCATAACCGTTCGCTTTATAAATGTGGAAGTGAAACGTTTTGCGCGAATCCTTGGAACATCCACAACACAGGGGGGGAATTAATTCGTGTAAATCTGTCGCACATTCTCCGTGATATATCCTGTAGAATATCGATGAACTGGCAACTTTACGGTGGTGTTCAAGGCTCTTCAGCTTCGCCTCTACTAATTCCGGGTCTAAGCATCTTGACACGCTTGTCGATTGAATCGAAGGTGGCCAGTTTGTATGTAGCAGAGTCATTCCAGAGGTGGCAGCAGTACTCCATACACGAAGAAGAAGTAGAAAAAGTCGGTTAAAATTAACACGAAATATCCGAGCATTGTATATTTGTGAGAAAGTCAAATTTAAAAATTATTAATAGTTAATTGTATTTACTGTCACGCATACTTTCTGAAAGTATGTGAGGGACGGAATTGCATGAAATCATTTCACCTACTCCTTTCTATCATCGGGGAACTAGACTTCAGCTGGAGTGCCACTCCAATGTTATGGATATACCCAAGATTCGCACGAAGCGTTGCGCTTCCATTAGAGTGAAATACTCTGTCTGCAGATTTGTTCTTTGAACGCTATAAATAGGGTCTTTGAAAGGTGAGAGTGAATAGGCATTATATAAATACTCCATAAGGTGAGATGGAGGTAAATTGCTTACTTATTTTAACCATAAAAAAGCCATGCAGAAAAGAAAGTTATTTTAATTTTTGTAGAAAAAGAAAATTTGAATGAATAAACAGGTTAGTAGATTTTTTAAAGGCAGAAAATTATTTCATAGATGAAGTAACAATTTCTTAAGATTCTGTAGACTATATTACCTGCACTGATGAGTAAACCTTCTCCGAGCCAGGGTTTGAAGAACCGGTACTCTGAAGACTTGTCTATGTGAACCTGGCTATTGAGGATAACCTCGACGTCGTCAGCGTCGGTCAAGAAGATAATGAGCTTGGAGCCCAGCCAGCCTCGTATAACATTACCGTATTTCTTGCCGTATTGCAGGCCCAGGGTCACCAGTTCTAGAAATTATAATTGACGATTGAATATGGTTTGCCAGATATAGCAATTAAAGTGCCTATTTGCACGTGCGGAAAACGGATTTTTTTATTGAGCAATAAATACATACGTAATTTATACCTTAAGTTTCCTTTACAATTTAATCTTACCTACCAGTGATTACAATAATATTTTATGCAATCGTTGCTTAATGAGGATTTTTAAAGTCGAGTACCGTGTTTAGGCTACGAGGTTTATCCGAGTGGCCTAAGTAATAGGTACGAGATTTTAAGACCTAATTATTCAATGCAATCATTACATAATTAGGTCTTAAAATCTCAAACAATACTTTTTCTACAAGTAATTTAAAATAACGAAACACAACTAATATTTAATATATATTTTGTTAACAACACACGATAACAAACACGAAAACCAAACAACGCTACAAAATAAACAACCAAAGAGATAGAATAGAAGTGTCCGTGACTGGCCAGCGCTTATAATTTATCCAATCAGGAGGCAGTAGAGCGTTTGAGTAGCGTCTTATTCGATATTTGATATTGTTTTTAGATTGTTCTTTTACGCCAAATTACGCCTTTGTACCTATTTAACCTTACAACATTTTGATATGTTAATTAATAATATAATTTTAATTTTAATAATTTCACAAATACAGTGACGTTATTCCGGTCAGGAACACAGTGACCCGTTTAAGGAGACACTTTTAATTAGCAAAAACACTACATTATTTTTTTTGAAACTGATTATAGTTCTGTGTACAGAACTATAATGACAATTTTCGTTCAATTGCAAGTACCATAGACAATAGAAGTTTGGTTCAGAACTAAAAAGAGCGCCTTTGTTTGTTGAAATAGTGACGAAATGTCATTTAGTTTCTTTGAAAACTATTCTGTCATATCATTACGGTGACAACTGCGCATCGATTGGCCAGCCCGAATTCGAAACCATTGACGGGTCTCGTCAATTGTTTCACTTCAAATCGACTAGTTTAACGTCG
Organism: Hyposmocoma kahamanoa; assembly: GCF_003589595.1. Classification (NCBI taxonomy): domain Eukaryota; kingdom Metazoa; phylum Arthropoda; class Insecta; order Lepidoptera; family Cosmopterigidae; genus Hyposmocoma; species Hyposmocoma kahamanoa. The sequence goes on from NW_020654422.1 coordinate 19,337,676, forward strand.
AAAGTAATTTTGAGAGGAAATTTTTTTTTCTTTTAAACCTAACTTAACCGAACCTAATTGTGTCTTTGCAATAAACATCCAACATATCCAGAAAGAACAACGGTTTCGTTATAATTCAGTTTTCGGTCGGTGAAAAAATCATTCGAGTTTGTGATTGGTTACCGCATGTGAAACTATACTTGGCCGGACACAGTGAAACTATACTTATTTGTACATGTCAGCTTCTATATAATCTGTGTTTTCACAAATAAATGAAGTATTATTATTATTATTAAATTACAAAGATCTGAGAGACATTGATACTGCGCCCGTCACCCGGAGACTAAGTTGACAAGTGCCATGTGCACGTAATTTCACCAGCCTTTCGAAACTGAAACGCAATTATGTTCACATTACTGCATGGCGGCAGAAATAGGTAAGGTGCCAGTACTTCCCTGGACGAAATTCTTCACACAGAGCTCTACTGCTATTAAATTATTTATAATACAGTTATTTATACAGGGGTACGCGAAAGGAACCTCTCCAAATGACGTACCATTTCTTCCCTGGCTCGTCATCTGGTTCACCCTGGATGATCCGCGAGTACCTTACGCCGATCGGCAAGTTCTTTCGCCACAATGGAAAACATTATAATGTATACCATCGATACGACAAGAAGAATAGTAGATTCTACAACAAGTGCATAAAACGCGTCATTTTGTCCGAGACGAGTATATCCACACGAGCCACAGTGGATACTTAAGTTGAGGGTAAAATAGGTTTTATGAACGAGTTATACACTCTGCTTTTCACTTCGATTGTGAGGAAATTAAACAGCAATATTACAAATAAACGATTATTTCATTAAATTTGAATGTAAAATTACAACAATTAAACATATTTAATGTGTTAGTTTTTCCTGGTATATTCAGTGTATATTGAGATGCCTTTATTTTCAGGCGTCATTGCCTCGGTTTTAAACAACGATTTTATTTTGTGCACTAGAGCATAAAATCCTATTTTATGCAGCCTACATCCAGCATAAATACGAACTTTAAGAGCATGAGAAGTGAAAAGTATTTATAATTTGAAGGCGTAACTACGTCCGGATATTAACAATTGTAACTTTTTTTATAAAAAAGAAAAACGCCCTCAAAAATTCGTGGAATTATCTAACCGGTTACCGGAAAGTGTAGTTTACCACCCTTAGAGGTGGAATATTTTCTTTAAATTTAAACGATATCAATACTGAGGTACCCTCTTTCCAACAAAAAAGGAATCATCGAAATCGATTCACAAATACCGGAGTAATAGCGTATAGCGTAGTCGAATTGCGAACATCCTCCTTTTTTGAAGTCGGTTAACAACATTATAAATAAATGGGTATTGTTTTGTAAATACTCATATCCGCAATAGAGGTAGTGAACGTAAATTGACACACATTCACGTAAATTACAATTACGTAGATAGAGTATTAGAAACAGTTGAACATTGCGTGTTGTTGCTTAAAACTCGGCGCTAAGACCACCGACCTCGACATGAACATTACCTTTAATAAAACAGTATTAATTACATTATATTTTATGATGGTTATTGATTCGCGTTATACTTTAGCTTCTGCTCATGCACTCGTTCAAGTTACAGTGTTGCCACCGGAAATTGTTGCCTAATTTACAATGAGAGAATTAAAATCTGTGAATTTGAAATGCAAGTCAAGATTTTTCTATAACTACTCCTATGAATATAATTGAACTGCTGCCACGCAGAGGTCCCGGGTCCGATTCCCGGGCCAGGGGAAATATTTGTATCGTCCACATTTCTCTCGTGAGTTTGGGTGTAATTTGTGGTTGATTAAGTGTGTGTCCATAGGACTCACGACACAGGGTTTCCCTAGTGCAGGGCTATGAGTGTGTACGTTATTATTGTGGATATCTATTTTGATTATTATTGGTAGTTTACTTTAATTACTTCCATAGTATATTGTCCTACGGGATTCTCATGTGGGGTAAACCGGCCGATATTCAAACCATATTTGTATTGCAAAAACGAGCGATTCGTTCTGT
>NW_020654422.1:19340117-19386093 GCF_003589595.1 Hyposmocoma kahamanoa
TTTTACCTATGGAATAAATAATCTTTGACTTTGACTTTGACTTTGGACTCTCGCCTATTCCATGGCAAAAAATTTGTTAATAGCCAAAAACAAATATCTATAACAAACTCTTACAAAAAATCGCAAGAGCTGCTGGACACAAGCTATAATTTCACAGAAATAATAAAATATCATGGTAATAAAACATCATAAAAATTCTAATTTTATATATGAAAGAATAATTTTGACGAAATATTTTCATAGATTTCTCATAGATGGCACTACGGCTAAAAAGTCGTTGCAAAACCAAATACAGGCATCCGTCAACAAGCACAGAAAAATTCGTGAGGTCCGCTGGTTCGTTCCGTGGCATAGTGTCTACCACGGAAGGATTGTTTCTAATTGTTCGATCTTTGTATTAATAATTATAACAGAATAATTTTTACGTAAAATTTTCTTGACCTATATAGTTTGGTGTTAAGCTACACGCCCTGTCCATAACAGTTGCAATATCACTTAGAACTTTAAATAGCAAAGATCTGAGGGGTACTGCCCCTGCGCTCGTTACCCTGAGACATCGAGTTCATAACCAGAAATAGAGACGAAATAATGGCCATAAACTCCTGGTAACCCATCAGTGATACATCACTTATAAATATCAACTCTCATTTGCACTGAAATATAGACAACGCCAACAACAGACCTAATGTGGGGAAAAACAGCAAAACATCTAATTACAAAACAAACGGAATCAAATTTCATCACTAATTAAATATTAAATATGTAATTTTGCAATTTTCATCCATTATAGCAAAGCTCAAGTTAACTGGTCGATTTGAAGTGAAACAGTTGACGACACCCGTCAATTGTTTCGAACTCGGGCTAGCCAATCGGAGCGCAGTTGTCACAGTAATGATGCGGCAGAATAATTTTCAAACAAATTAAATGACATTTCGTCTCTATTTCTGGTTATATACTCGATGCCCTGAGACAAAAGTTAAGTCCCATGTGCCTGTAATTTCACCAGCACCCTTACCCTTTAAAAGACAATATACTGCTTGATGGCAACCATAAAACCGTTTTATATATGAAGTAACCAAAATTATCATCATAAGAGAGTATTTTCTACATGCACGCTATCTGGTGCTGATATATTTTGAGTTTTATTATCTTGACGTTGAAGCTATTGTGTATTAGAGTTCAATTCCATTTTGTTGTAACGATGCAACACAAATGCCTATCAATTACATCTAAATACGAAAATATAATTTAGTTTAATTTGGTAACAATCAGTTCCAAACATTCTTAAAATGTTACAATTATGTCAAATTGCTTAATTGTTTTGTTCTTTTTACATTTTTTTAATTTTAAGAAATTTATCCTCTTTTCAGTTTTGTTTTAGTGCAATTTAATTTTCACATGTGAAGTGTAATGAAATGCCCAATAACTTTGTATTTTTCATTTTCACTACAATGTCCATTACCGACGTATGCGGCATTGGCAAAATGAATTGTTAGATATATACAACCACGCAAAGAATATATTTACTGTGTATTGTGGATGTGGTTACGTCGATACCTCGAATGCACACTACTCCAACTTCATTTTTGATCCTGTTCTGTTTTTATTTTGTTTATTATTACTTATTAAAATTAGTTTTTTGGTCTTTTTTCGAATTATGTTTTTTGTTTCTTTATTCTTTTTTCCATAAAATTTGGGGTGCATAATATTAGTAAATGGCGTAGTATTCAGTAGTGTTTGTTGTTTGAGGTATCGACATAAAAACGTTATAATAGTCTGTAAAACTTACGATCAGGCCTTTTCCCTATAGCAAGTAGAGCATTTCCAAAAAGTGGTAGAGCTATCGGCCCAGGGAGTTTGTTCCCCAGCATATAGAGCCGGGATTTCTTCTGATATCGATGGAAGAGCCATAACGTCGAAGCTAGGATGATTAGAGGGTAGAAAACCAGCCGGCTTATAGTCGCATCATGGCCGTGTATGTCTGTGACTGTAGTCGCCATTATTCTGCAAAAGAAGACTAGAATTGTAATTGAATAGATCGTAGGCCATGTCATGTACGTCACTTTCTAGGGTTGAGACGATTTGACCTGATTGCATAAATTATTTTTTTATTTATTTTAACAGCGTACATTTGGTTTTTTTAAACAAACTAACGTTTCAGACTCTTTACAAGTCCGGTGGTTAGCCGTCGCTGTATTTGAAATAATTTCACTACTAAAAAATCGACCTCAAAACTTCGTGGAATTAAATCTATTTGCCAAGTTTTATTGAAATCTGTTACCGGAAAGTGGGCGAACCCGGATTTATCCCCTAGTTTGCCACCCTTAGAGGTGGAATGTTTTCTTCAAATTTAAATGGAACCAATACTGAGGTACCCTCTTTCCAGTAAAAAAGAATCATTAATATCGGTTCACAACAAACGTACAAAAAAATACAGTTCGAATTGCGATCCTCCTTCTTTTTTAAAGTCGGTTAATAATATTGACTTGTTGGATTTTTGCGATTGTTACACATAGGAAATGAAATTATATTTTTCTAAATCTCGTATTATTTGTTTTTACAAACAATTCAAAGTTTCGGGTTCAGGTCCCATGTTCACGGCTGACTGAGATGGTAAAGACATCAACCAGTTATATATCGCACTGCTATTACAATAGTGTTATAACTCAAAATATGTGAAATTCGAGATTATCCCATTGTTGAACGTAAAATTTGATTCTCTACACGTCAATAAAACCGTTGTTAGAATACTGTAGAAAACAACTGAAATATATCTTCTTAAGTACATAACTCAAAATAAAACACGCTTTATGTGAGCTAGCGCAAGCCAAAATTGTCCTTATTCAAAAATGTAAGACTATTTTTTCTCTTTTATTTTTAAATATGTATATTTGGCAAGTAGGAAATAACTTATACATAAATTTACACAGACCTTTCACGCGAAAGCGAGCAATTCGTTTTTTGTCGATTCTGAGAAAATACACTTTTTGAGTTAATACACTATTATAGTAAAAGTGCGATATGTATAATATTAATTTGTTTGAAAAAACAAATATATGCGATTTCGTCGTCAATTATATATATACGTCCACCATTGGGCACGGGTGTTCCTCTCTGGCGAGGGTTTAGGCGATAGTTCGCCGCGCTGGCAATGCGGGTGGAGAATTTCCCACGTTTTCCGAGTATTAAGAACCATTTTCGACGTGCAGGTTTTATCACTATGCTTTTCTTCACCGAATATCTCATGGTAAATTTCAAATTAAATAACGCACATAAATTTCGAAAAACTCAGAGGTGTGACAACGGATTGGAATCCACGGCCTCTGCTTAAGAAGCGGTAGGTCAAACCAATAAGGCTACCACGGCTTTTATACGCGATTTACATCTGAAAATAGTTTCATTTTCAATGCAAGAACTTAAGAACTCGATATGATGATTGCGTTCATGATAATAACGAGAGTAAACAATGTGTCAGCGTAAAAAATGCAACTCGAATGGTTTTTAACACAGAATAAAAAGCATTTCACCAAAACATGAGGCCCTTCCATTTTCTATATATATTCTTATGCACTTACATTGGTTGTTGACTGAGTTAAATTGAAGTCTTTTAGTCACATCAAAATTCACTAGATTTTAAAGCCTCCTTTCAAAACAAACTTATTTAATTAAGGAATCTTATAATTGAAAAAAAAATTGTTCATATTCTTTCACCGATTTATCAGCAGCACTAGAATACTTAAATATTATAATTAATTATTTTCATTACCTTTGTTTCCTAAAATCACTTGTTGAAATTGAAAATTGATGATCGACAGTAAAAACAGAAGTGATCACGAGCTATTCGTTCAAATGACAATGTGTAATGCGATCCTCGGTTGTGCAATTCAATATTTTATATGTCACCCTTCTGACATGGACGCAATGCACAATTCATTGATTGATATTTTAATTATTCATCATTTTATATTAAGGTGACATATAATGATTTCATGTCACGTCGCAGTTATTTCGAGAGAAGAGTAATCTCTACCTAATTTCGGTGGCTACTACCAAATTTTTATTGTTTTAGTAATCGGTATATTATCGTGAAATATTAAATAATATTTCTAGTTACTACACTCAAATATTAATTAATACTTAATGATAATATTTGAGTATATTTAAATAATAAAAATTGAGTAAAATTAAATAATAAAAATTGCCACCGAAATTAGGAAAAAGCAACATTAGAAGTACCCAGTCACGTTGAAATGTTTTCATAACGATTTAGTAGTAGTTTTATAAAGAAATTCGAAAAAAACAAATGATTGTATATGTATTTCAGCGCATAGAATTATCATATTACTGGGTGCATATAACATTTCAAGCGTATATGTGTCTACCAATGCAAATGGATAAATAAATAAATATCTTCTTTCAAATCCCTGAATATGGTGATTTATATCTAGCATGTAAATCTATGAAATCACTCCATTGGAATTTGAGTCTTCAGTGGTTGACATTAGTCTTAATTTTATGATATTGACAAGTGATAGTTTCTGAATAGGGCAATGAATATAAGATCGCTGGCGTAGGGTCTTATAAATAAATATAGAAATATATAAGTATGATAATAAGTTTTAATTTTCGTCACTGTTATATTTATTTATTTAAATTTAATTGCATACTTAATGCCTTAATGCCATTAGGCATTCTCTACCAGTCAACTGGAGAAGTGAGTTGGAACTGGGTGGCTAATAGCTATAACTTATAACATAAGCAAAACGTCACCTTAATTGTGGGCAGACTCACTTGTAATTATCTATTTTTAGAATTGTAAATTTTGAAATTCCTTGGCGCCGGAAGTAATCAATAAAATGCTATTGACCCTCGAAAAATAATTGTGATAATTTGAAAAATCACGCCTTCACTATATTTTTAATTTGTACAAAAACTTTCAACAGTCACATCCATTATGCACAAAATTTACACTGGTATATAATTTTTTTTTAGTTTATTTATTTATCCAGGCGTTCGCCGCCGCCAAATATCAGACAATAATTGATGGATATCGGATATGTCTAATTACATGACCGTGACAATATGTAGGTCAATAATCAGAAATTATTACCAGAACCTTTGCTTAAATTTTGTAGTACGACTGTGTTAGACCTTTGATTGCTATAATAATCTGAACACACCTTTATAACTTTTGTTTGAGTTATGCCCGACAATCGTCGTCGTCGCTTTTTTAACGAAAAAAATTTAACTTACATTTTTCTAGTCATAATTTTGTGTTCTGTTGTAATATAAATTCTAGTTAGATTTTTTGTTTGATCCAAAGTGTATTCCATAGTATTTATTTAGAATCCTAGCTTATAAGCGCTTATACCCAGTCGTCACCACTATCCTTGTTCCAACTGGGACAATTGGGAAAAAAACCCGTGTTACCAGGTGGTGACAAACGAAAAAAAAATCTCAGTTGTTGCCAGTGATGATTTTCAATGGCGACAAATGGGAACAAAACCCATGCATTACCAGGTGGTGCCAAACGGTATAAAACAATCTCAGTTCTTGTCTGTCTTAGGGTTTTCTTCCCCTTTGACTCCGGTAGAAATCATCACTAGCAACAACTGGGATTTTTTATCCCGTTTGTCACCACCTGGTAACATATGGGATTTTTTTCGCATTTGTCGCCAGTGGGAACGAAGCCAGTGGTAACAACTGGGAATAACCTAAGCCAGTGGTGATGATAGGGAATAAGCGCCTATACGTCGTCGAAAATGCATGAAAAAGAATAGAATATCGCACTTTTTGATAGAGTTTTTTTAACGAGTTTATTTGTTAGGTTAGGTTAAAATAGAAGTCTAAAACGAATTGTTTAAAAATACAATATCTAACTTTGCACATAATTTTTATATGGAGATATTTCTCTTTCTCTCTGGTCCCCCACACCTCACCTCCTACAATCTATAATAGGCTAGCGTTGAAATACGTCGCCTTAACTAACTTTTGTATATGAAACTTAGATGAAAGTAACGTTTTAAATCCAGACCTGACAGATGTATTTGTTAAAAAATCTTATGGGTCAACTATTAGAAAAACAATACTCAACAAGTGCGATATTTTATTATTTTTCATGCATTTTGGACGACAAGTAGGTTAGGATTCTAAATAAATGTGCCACAATACTATGGAATTCTCTGTTCTCTACCAATATTTGAGAAATAAAATAAAAACTCGTATGTAATTGGAAAAGTTCATAATTTTGTGAACTTCTCAGGTTGGCGCTAAGCCACTGAGGTTAGTTTTGATTAGTAGATTTAAGCCTAATATTGAAATTATTTCAGCTACTGCTAATATCTGAGAACAGCCTGTAGTTGCGAAGAATCACTGGCAACAATACTTTTAGTTTCAAAATGGCGTTTTTTCGATATAAAAGGGAAACAATCGAAACTTTGGACTAATTATAAATTACTGCAAAATCTGGAACACTGAGTTTATGAACCTTCTTCAACGACTGTTGTACTTTTCATAGCCGCGTAAATGGAAAATTTGTTTGAAACCCTTTTGTCATGTAAACTTATGCGTACAAAAGTAATGTATTTAGACGGACAGCCTAAAACATTCATAATTCTTTCTTTATTTGAACAGGAACGTTACATTTCATTGTAAGGACCTGGCTTCCTAGCTAGGTTCAATGACCTGTGTTACGGAAATCAGTGTTTTCTCTCCTAATTAGTTAGTTACACTGATTTATTTCTAGCAGTTATGTACCTGCTATTAATGTAATATCTACTAAAGTATGTGTGTATGTGTGTGTGTGTGTGTGTGTGTGTGTGTGTGTGCTTGTGTGTCTGTGTGCGAGCGGAGCGAGAGGAGCTATATTATTACATATTATGTTTATTTTTGAAGCAATTCAGTTTGATCATAATCATGAGCCAGAAATGTGTTTGTTTATATTTCGTCTGTGTGGATAATGGGTAAATAGCCTTTAGTAATTTTACTCGGACAGCCCTTACACTTTAACATATTACTTAAGTTAGGTATACTTGGTATACATACTCCGCACATTACTCTAGTGTAGCAAGCGAACAGCTAGCTACAGATGAAGACTGAAAATCAGCAATCCTGAATTTTTAATCTTTTGTCTACATAACTCATTGTATTTTCTATTCATTTTTTGCAATTCATATGTTTAGTGGAGAAATAGATGTCTTTTTATTTTTTGTATTTAGTAATAGAGCTCTATACAAAAGAGTTTGTCCAGGGAAATACTGCCACCATACGTATTACTGCCGACAAGCAGTAATATGAACTTAGCGTATCAGTTAAGATGTAAGTCATTTATTTTTTGTTAACAAAAATTGTATGCTTTATGATGTAGGGAATATGTTTTACATTATAATGCATTTTACAAAAGCACCTTCTTTTTTTTGTTAAAATAAATAGTATCTTATATTGTGGAAAGTAAACTTCATGATGCATTGTCCGTTTCAATATACTGCAGCGTCCTGCCGCCTGGAGCCACGAGCCTTGAATTTCGACATTAATATCAAATTCTCCTGTACGAGTAGATTATAATCATCAGCCATTTTGGATGATATAATTTTATTTGAAATAATAGACTTACGCTTGGTCACAATTTTACCTCCGTCCCCGTCGTGCCACGAGTGCGGCGCTGCGGATGACACCGCGCAGCACACCTTAGAGGTGTGCAGCCGGTGGGATGGGCAGCGCCGCACTCTGACGGAGACTGTAGGGCAGGACCTCTCGCTGCCGAGCGTGGTTGCCGCCATGCTCGATAGCGAGGAGTCCTGGGTGGCCTCCTTTTGCGCAGAGGTTATGTCGCAAAAGGAGGCCGCGGAGCGGGTGCGCGAGGATGCGGCGCACCCGCTCCGGCGCAGACGTACGGGGAGAAGGTGAAGGCAGTTCGCTGCTCGCCTGATCCCCTAGTGAGACCAGCGGGCTCTGGACGGGGACTCCGGAGCCTGCATTGCACGGCCTCTCTCGTCTGGGGGGCGGGTCGGAGGACAACCGACTCGCCCCTCCGTTGGCGCGGGAGCCCTGGCGTAAGCTAGGGCGGCCGGGCGGCGTCGTGGTGAATGTTCACTGATCCCACGGCGCCGACTCAACCGGCGAGAGGGAAACCCAGGGGGGCTTTAGTGGGGTAGGCCCTCCAGTCTGGAGGGAGAGTCCCCACATAACCCCTGAGTTTCCCTGGGCTCAGGGGTATCCATTCATTATCCTGAATAGCTTTAAAATGTACTTATCGGGAAATTAATCCAATTTTCGGGTAAGTTATCTATTCCTTTTGCTGCATGCATTAGGAAAGACAAAGCAAGATTATCAGCATTAAAAAATTACAATATTATTAATTACTATGGACAACACACGTTTGACCAAAAATTTACTAAAAAATTTTATGTTTATTAAAAAAAAATGTAAAGCAAGCAACTCTATGCTTGTAAAAGAGTTCGTCCAAGCAGTAATGTTAGCATTACTGCTTTCCGGTTTCTGAAGGGTAAGGGTGCTGGTTAAATGGGACTTGTCAACTTATGTCTCAGGGTGACAGTGCACTGCAGATCTTTGCGATCTAAAGCTCTGAGTGGCACTGCAACTGTTATGGACAGGCGTCTAGCTTACCGCCAGGCGCACGACTTATTCGTCCCGTCACATATTATACATAAAAAAGTACGTACGTACAAAATATGTACACAATTATAAATTACGTTAATCAATTATGTCATCAAAGATCACCTCAGCAGTGTGTACGCGATGGGGTCACTTAATCAAGTATATACAAGATCTTTCGTCGCTGTATATAGGTGATATACAAAAGCTTTCAAGAGTTGTATTTCAATGTTGGCGTTCAATTATTAATTTTGTTTTTCTAGCTCGTTAGGTTAAAAAACATTACGAAAGCGAGAATTTGCTTTTCCAGCACCTTTTTTATACAAATTTTGCTGTTTAAGTATTTGATAGTTCAAAATTCTTACTGATATCGTCATCGCAGATATTCAAGTTGTCCAGATAGCGTTTATTTATGCATACATACATGTATGTATATGGTGTATTATTACTGTTGTTGCAATTATTAGAAAAATCTTTTGATCTTTTGTTAAAAACCATTGTACTTGTACTTCATTTAATAGCCAGTAATAGACCATTACATTTTTTACCTGTATTTGATTTTCGGGGTATTTGTAGTATGAATATAATTTTAAAAACTTAAATTACATTTTTGTGCGTCGTCGATGTATGAGGCTGCACACGCAAACACATAACATGATTAATTTTTTCAAATTTTACGAAATTGTAAGTTGAACCATTTTCATTTAATGTTGTCCATTCACTCTTTGTATAAAATATCATCTTTTAAGCTGACCCGGTACCGGGAAATCTAAATAGAATACCGGGTCGCAACATTCCCGCCTTGTTGAAGTGGAACCAGACCTCAGAATAAAACTTTAAATTTCCGCGAACTTGGCTTCTTTAGTAGAAAAAAAAAGCAGTAAATAAGCATCTCCATACTTCGCACTAAATAAGCGATACCGAAGTAATATTAGTAAAATATTTTTACTTATAATAAATGTGTATTATTTTACTTAATGTAACCAGCTTGGGTTTGAAAGTATTCAGTGGTCACGAAGAAGCATTATTACCGAACCATGGCAGAACAATTGTTAGGAAACATTACTCTAGTATAATCGTTGCGTATTGAAATAATATTATCTATTTAATTAAAATTATTGTTATCTCTAAAAAGTATTTAACTTTCGAGTTAGTGCAGTCATTTATTGAAGTAATAATAGGTATTTATTTAAAAATAATCCTTTAAAATGAAACTATTTTTCCGTATTTAAATCGCATTTTTTGAAACAAACCAACGTTTTGGGTCTTTTACAGGTCTCATGGCCACGGTTGACCGTAAAAATAGTTTCATTTCCTATATGTAACAATCGCGAAAACCTAAAAATTCGATAAATAATCCTATAACTTTTTAACTCCATTACTATGAATACTCCTGCCACCTATAAGTACATCAACGCTAATATACACACATTTATGAATATGAAATGCCTATCCGATTTCTGTTTGTATTTTCATAATAACATTCTTATAGTTGCCATTGAAAATATGGAATTTTGGGTTTACATTTTACGATCTGTTCGTCTTTTATCATCTGAAATTTTGTTAAGGATACATAAGCTGCGTTCCTTAGGGCACGCGCTTTGGACCTCTTTGTTTCATATTTCATAAACTTTATTACGTAATATTAGTGATTATAATAATATAAACGTATAAAAAGGACTATTTTTTCTAAGGTACTAGTGTTTGCTAGTACACAATCAGTTTAATTAAAAGAGCTTGTCCTATCAACGGCTAAAACGACGTCTGAACGTGCCTAATTTTGACTCCGTGGACGCTTTTGATATGGAGTTCGTCAAACAAGGGCTTACCCGCTCACGCGATGCGCTCCTCCTACCGCAAAATGGCGGCTATTTGGTTTCGCAAATTAGAAAAGCATTCAGTTTAAATACAAGTTTTTATAAATAAAAATTATTATTCTGCATTGCTAAATAAATACCCTCCATACTACCAACAAAAACATTTCTAATAAAATGCAGTAATACACCGCAAATCGTGCACTTAAAAAGCACTAATGAAATTTTTGGTGTACTTGGATAAATAAGATAATATTCCGTTTGAGTGGTTCTAACGTTTACCACGAAATTACTCCTTAAAGAATAGTTTATAAACATTTATATTCAGAGTAAACTTAAAAAACGCTACTTACGGTATGTTTTCAATAAATAAACACCGAAATCACCAGCCCAAACAATAACACACACAATTGTCGTGTCGTATTTTTGAAGTTGTTTATTTTTTTTAAATGACAGACCCAGGCTATAAAAACTTTATGGTTTGTTAGAGTAGTTACCGAAGTAGCAATTAATATTAGTTCTTTTACCTGTTATAACTTCGATATCCGATAAATCGGTATAAAATCATCACCGGCACCTCTAGGTGTGGTATGCGTCTACGGCTGCATGTATCGTGTGAGCGGGTAAAGGGGCATCTTGTAGGCAAGGAGGTAGCTTGGGTGGTGATTGATTGTGTCACGTCCGTTTTCCATTTAGGGCCTTATTTAGAGCCTATGGGATTATACTGTGGGGAAACAGCTCGTATTGTCAAGAAATTTTTGTTCTAAAAAAAAAATGATCAGAATATTAACCAACATAAAACAAACGAACTCCTGTAAACCGTATTTTACAAAACTTAACATACTGACTCTAACGTGCCTATACATTTTTGAAGCCTGTAAGTTCGTTAAAAAACACGCAGATTTATACTCTCCGATAAAATTAATAAGACGTAGTAATCGTTACCATAACAAGCTTAAACTTCCCCCCTCTAGCCTAAAATTATTTTCTTGTGCACCACATCCTATTTTAATAAAAGTATACAACCACATCGCAAATTATATCAAAAATTTAGATAAAGACACGGTCTTTGAAAACCATTTAAAAGAATTTCTAAACAAAAAAACCTATTATAATGTGTCTGAATTTTTTGGCGATAAATGTATTTGAAATTGATTTCATGTCTATATGAAATTTAGGTAATAATTGAAAATACAATTCAGTAAAAATGATTCTTAGCAATAAATGTACAAATAATGTATATTATAATAATAAAATAAATGTAGGAATAATATATGTTAAAATAATTGTATCATTAGGTTTAAGTTTAAATTGTGCTACGCCCTAACAGGGTATCACATGTATGTATCTAAGTTTATTAAAATGTGAATTGTAATAAATGAAACAAAATTAAATGTAATAGTAATAAAAATGTTTAATAATTATAAAAATAATAATTTAATTAATTTTAAGATAAAAATATTGTGTAATAATTATGTTTATTAATAATTATAGAATCTATAATATAATTAATTAACTACGTTCAAGCTTGCAATGTATTTAAATTCTTATATTATATTAAATGTATAAGTTTATCATCCATGTGAAATGCAAATATATGAATATAAACCCTTACTACTAAGTCATTATAGGCGTTTGAATGGCTCTACCAAAATTTGCTAAATAACACATGGTTATTTATGATGAACTGCATAAATAAATAACGATAAATGCATTGTGAATGTTCATTGAATCACGCAACTTATAATTGGTAAGTACATCTGCTTGAGAATTAACGAATCTATTGCGCATAAATTCGTTATATAGGTGCGGTGTATAGTTCGATCGTATGTTTGACATGTGTTTTGATAATAGTCTCCCTCCCTATCAACCTCTATGCGGGAAGGGTACTATAACCTGAGCAAGCACAAGGACCTTCTGAGTTCAACTCCTGACCCTGGATCAGCCAGTGTACAGGGTTGTCACGGACCATTGTTACTGACTTCATCTGGTTCTCAAGAGGCTAGTGTCTCGGGTGAACCGCCCCGGGTGCACGTGCAGCACCCTCCCTATTTTCCAGACAGGTACCGGGGCTGTGAGCGTGGGCTCACCTCCCGACGCCGAAGCGTTTCTCCAGTTCCCAGAAACCTAATCAATACTCAATACTTTATTGCATTTTCAAAAGTGTACAATGTAGCAGGTGGACACGCTTAATTTAGAGTTTTGGGTCCAGAAATAATTAGACATTTTGTCTTATGACAAATTATAGAGCATGATTTGAAAAGTTGCCGACATTACAAAATAATGTAATAAGTATAATCAATAATAAAATTATTAAAAAATATGTATCTATTATCATTTTGAGCACAATCGGTTAGTAGTGCTTGAACGCTCACAGGATAGCACATCTGCCTACTTCTTTCATATAATTTAGTATGTGGTTCCATCTCGCTCTTTTTTTTTATAAAATGTAAGTGCGCATTTGACCTCTATCTCACCTGATGGAAAGTGACGATAAAGTCGACGATGGAGTATGCAGACCTAAATAATGCCAATTCACTCTCGCCTTCAAAAGGCCCAAGTTATAACGTTCAGGGAACAAGTCTGCAGGCAGGCTCTTGTTAGATGTCAGCTAGCCAGCTAGGCAAACAATAATTTCATGTTTAGAAAGTAAACCTCATCATCCTGCCATTCCCGTTCAACTTTGTGTAGGGATGGAACTTGCCTGGTTGCTTATAAGCTCTTAGTAAGCCGGTAAGAAGTCACACGGTCCATAAATTATAAATTGTCCATGTTCGTTTCTCAAAAGTATGTTTGAGAAAATTACTTTCTTTTCATTGCTTCAATATCATTCTTTATTGTTTGATAATTGGCATGCGAATCATTTAAAATTATAATTTTTGTGAAGGTACGTAGTATAAAAAGTCTGTAACAATGGTTTTCAACATTAAATACACTTTAAAACATCGCTCGAACCTACCTACCTATTTTCATTTATGCCTACTTTGCATTCCATTGTTCAATATAACATGATTCATAATCGTCTGTGCTTTATCATCATAATATTTATGATTATTGTATACGCTTGGTTACCGCAGAATACGTCGACACAGACTGGTCACTGACATACAAAATGCGCCTGTTAAAAAACAACGAGCAAATAAATTTATGCGAAAGTTATTTACGTCAGGCGTCGCTACTGTTACTAATCGGTTTTTGATTGAAGTCATCCCTACGCGGTTTCCGAAATAAAAATAAATAGACAATGAGAATACTTAACCACGTATTGTCACCGCCTTGAATAAGAGAGAGAGCGAGCTTTATTAAACAATGGTTGTTTCACGGGCACGACTTGTTGCTTACATGTTGTTGTGTTTACGTATATTGTGAAAATGTTGGGTTCGACAAGTGGTGGTTGTCATGATTGGTATAAGTGGCTTATGATCATTTTGTCACCAATTGATAGTAGATTGTACAACAAGTGCATGAAACGCGTCATTTTACCCAAGACGTGTATATCCACCCGACCCGCAGGCGATGGTGCGTACTTAAGTCGGGGGTAAAATGGGTTTTATGGGTATGAGTTAATGGGTAGGAGTTATATAGTCTGCTTTTCACTCGCGAGGAAATTACACACCATTGCGAGGATATTAAACAGCAATATTACAAATAAACGATTATTTTTTACACTTGACTCAGGTCGGACTACATAATGCTCAGTTATATTTTACAAGCTTTTATTTTTTATGCATTTCTATTTCTTATAAATTATTAGAATTACTACAGCCCACTTTTTAAATTTTGTAATATAACACGGATTAAAAAAATAAAAGTAAAACTTTATTTTATAAAGCTCTAGTGTGCGTGGCTGTTGGCGCAGGCGTCATTACCTCGGTCTTAAGCGACGATTTTATTTTATGCACTTGGAGCATAAAATCCTATTTTATGCATTAGAGCATAAATATTTATCATTCTAAGGAGGGCCTATTGACGCGGACGCTACTAACATTATTAATCGCCTTTTTTAATATAAGATCATTGGGTTCGCAGAAATATATATAATTCCATGCAGCGGTAGGTCTTCGACCCGGTAGGAGTTGAACCCATGACAGAGCTACAGGTCAAGTTACCGAGTTGTCAAAATTCTCCTGTGTTTTTGTTATAGATCTTTGTACTGGTTTTCGGCTTTCATTGCCACTAATGACATCTAGTGAGAGATTTTTGAAAAACCTTCTCACCACTGCCGGTTACTTTACAGATGCCTCAATGACGTAGAAGTCGCTTTTTTATCAAATGTGTTAGGGTGAGGCCAGACGAGCATAATTTTGTGAGTTGTGAATTGCGTTTTTTGAGTTGCGCTGTTTGCGCTCGACCGAAATTCGGTTGGAGCGCCAGACGAACGTATTTTATTCAGTTGCGCTTAAAACGTTTATACGGGGTGTTTTTGTCGTAATAGTGTAATGGATCCATTAAAAATAGTATGCATTTATGATGCATTAGACAATGTTAGAAAAAGAAAAAGAAGCTGGGTACATCCACTCAATATGGAACGATTTCATTATGGCCAATTTCAAATATTATACACAAGTTTATGTGAACATCCAGATCAATTTGTTAAGTACTACCACATGCCAATAAATGTTTTTCAAGAATTATTAAGCCTAGTAAAACCTTTTATTACTGAGTTCGATACAAATATGAGACAAGCCAACAGTCCAGAGGAAAGACTAATAATAACAATCAAGTAAGTTGTTAAATTATTTATATTTTAATCTCCGTATCGAACATTTTCGCATTCCAGAATTCCCTTCCCTCATCCCTACCTCCACCCGCGCCAGGCCGTCACTCGATGTGACCGAAAGTCAATCGTCATTACGCCCGTGAGTCGACAGGTTTGCGTCGTCGTGTGCAACAAACCGTACTTTTGTATGAAAACGAATGCAGCGCACTACGCGACTCACAAACATATGCTCGACTGGCATCACACTTATTGAGATTTTTCGTGGGGCTCCCCTCCGTGGACCCACTCAGTGATGAAATCTCCGAGAAAACTCAGAGGCCTACCCACTGAAAACCTGTGTATGCACCCTCTCCGATCGATACGTGCGATCCCGTTAGGAGTCTCCAGTCACCGTGTAACCCAAAAGCGAACTGGCTCTTGTGAAAGCCATGAACCTGACACGCTGTTCAAAATATTTCCGAGGAAACAGATACAACGATAATTTATTATCGTGCGCGAAATAAATTATCGTTGTATCTGTTTCCTCGGAAATGTGTTGTAAATATTGTATGTAGCACGGGCGGTAAAAATAACAAACTCTAGTCATTAAAGCCTTATCAAACTCTCGTTATTAATTTCTTATTTAGCGCCCTTATTACAAGATTTTATGTGATAATAAATATTTAAAGCTGCACTGTGCGCTCGACTCATCTGACATTTTTATCATTTGACGACCTCTGTGGCCTTACAGCACTGGGAGTGCTGGATGAAGGGGTCCCTGGTTCAATTAATGGTAAGACCAATTTGAGAAATCACCTTTTCTAAATTGGTTCTGATCTCGGTGTTCTCGGTCGCAATTCATTACCGTAATGTAATTAAGGACTAATTTCTAAGTTACGGGCATTAGTCAATGTGCAATTCCTCTCTTTAATGTTCAAATGTACCTATGTATGGGGAATGTAATGAAAATTGCATGTCAAAGAAGGTTCTTAGCTTTTGAAAATTCTTCCCAGCATTCAGTAGTGACGAATAATGCGTTGATCATGTTTAAATCGTACCTACTAGAGAAGAAAACGCTTAGTTAGCAATTTTAAGCTTTCTGCTAAATAAAAACTTATTCTAATTTCTTTTAATATTGCTTTCTAATTAGGTAAACTAAACATTATGCCCCTTTAAATGGTCGACTGTACGTACAATAAATGAACTGATTATTTAGGAAACTATGATTAACGTCCTTTGACAGTTAACTTTGCAAACAGTGCAGCGCCATCTAGTTAATTTAACGTAAACTATTGGAAAAATGCTCACTTGTATCGTCAATTTTTTTATTATTATTATTATTATTAAATTCATAGCTTGATTGCTGCCGAGGACCATCGTCTCTCTGCGTATCAAATTGCAGTTTTCTCTAGTCACTATTACGTTGCAGGTAGTATATGTATTTATGGTACAAGATAATATGAGTAATTAT
This sequence comes from Hyposmocoma kahamanoa, assembly GCF_003589595.1. NCBI lineage: Eukaryota > Metazoa > Arthropoda > Insecta > Lepidoptera > Cosmopterigidae > Hyposmocoma > Hyposmocoma kahamanoa. The sequence continues at coordinate 19,356,715 of NW_020654422.1, forward strand.
GAATCTGGCTATGGACCAATTTAATTCACATACAGACATTATTGCTTCATATTCTACGATCATTGCATGGAAGCCATGCAATAATCTATGCAAGGTAAATTGCTATAAATTGTTTGGTAGGCGTTCTTAGAAAATTTTATATTATATTTTTTAAATAAATCTTAATGTAATTTCTTGACGTAAAAACATTAATGTGCATGAATAATTTATTTGCGTAGTAAGAAAGTTTGTGATTGAGGTATTTCCTAAAGATAAGGATAAATTAAGGCAAGAAGTTGAAGAAATACATAAAATTCCGGAAACCGACATTGAATTACAAGGGGAAAGAAATAATACAACTCGAGCTCTATGGATGAGAACTCACCTCACTCAGGAGAATCCGCTAAGGCAACACGAAGCCCAACACCATCAACGCTCATTCCTAACAACACTACTTAACCCCTACCCTAATAACTTACTACCCGTACTACATACTTTCTGTCACGCGCTGTATAGCCGGCAGGAACATGGCCACCGGTTGCGACTGGTTGGTCTTCCCCTCCACAATCCCGCGCGTGTCACACCCTGAAACTGTGCCCCCTGGTATATCCGGTTTGTCCGGGTCAGATTTACTCTGGCTGGGTGTGGTGTCAATCAGCAATGAATGAGCGAATGAGATTAAGGCATTTCTTTGATTTAAAATCAAATTAATCTCAGAGGGTTTCGTAAGGTCTACCATTTGCCTAGGTCATCTTGTATATGTATTTTGATGATTTTAATAAAATAAAAGAATCGATTGATATCAAAGTATTTAATGATATTACTCAGAGTGATGGGACATTTGGGAAAATGTCACATTGTCAGTATATACACATAAAAACTCTTTGTTTAAGCAAAGAAATATAATACAAAGTAAAGTTGTGAATCAAATTCGAATTTGTTACGTTTACGTTATAACGTATTATTATTATTGCTTACAACATTTCTAAGTCATAGGCAGGCAGACGTTAGATTTAAAACTTTATTGTGTAAATGCGTTATTTAGCAGGATTTATTCACTTTATGGTATTTTAAGAATAAACAGAAATTATTCAATTGCGAATTACGTACAATCATGAGCTCACTGGTTTTACAATTTAACTCTTTACCACTTCCATTATGGATATTGTATAAATTGTAGTAGAAGTAAGTAAATAGTTGTATTAAAACTTTGTATTTAGGGTGAAAACATGAAAAAATATAGGACAACAGCCGGTCTTATTTTACGTCAGATACGAAAACCGTCACAAAAAGAAATACATTGAACTGTTTGTAGCCAGTACGATTACAATAAAAACTTCAACATTCTCTCCTTAATCGGACATGGCTACTAATTGAGTTCCACGACGTTACAAAGACAGGTACACTTATAATTCAACCTGACTGTACTTTCAATGACAGTTACAAAGTTTATGAAAAAAGAAAAAGTACACAGCAATTAAAAATAATCATATTAAACCTATGTCAGACACGCAGCGTTGGTATTTGCACCGACCTAACCCTTTGGTCATAACATCTGGCAACATCTTTTCCGTAGGCAAATACGATAACACCATTTTATTGTTGTCTACTAGCTCTCTAACAAAATGGTAACGTACGTCTGCCCAATGCGCCTGCATAGGGTTCTTATTAAACTGGCTAAGGAAACTTACGGCAACTAACATATCGGGCCTTGCATTGATAGCCAAAAACATCAGGCAAACGATCAAGTTTTGATAAGGAACATTGACAGCTGGTTCTGTCTGAGAACCAGCTGTCAATAACTGCCTCCGTGGCCGAACGGTTACCACGCCTGACTGCCACGTAGAGGTCCCAGGTTCGATTCCGGGGTCGGGAGAAATATTTGTATGGCCTACATTTATTTATCTCGTGAGTTTGGGTGTAAGTTGTGGTTTTCTATGTGTGTGTCCATGGCACCCGCGACACAGGGTTTTCCCTAGTGCGGGGCTATGTTGAGTGTGTATGTGCGTTATTATTATAGAACCAGGTCAACACTAATGTCAATAGGAGTAGAAACAGATTTGCACTCTGACATATTGAATCGGTCTAACGTTTCTAATATGTAACGTTTTTGATTTACCTTCACATCGTTAGCTCCCTTCTCTCTAATGACATGCACACCGAGGCAATAACTAAGTTCACCTAAATCTTTGATACCGAAGAAATTCTTTAAGCCATTTTTTAAGAAACTTAGTTCGATTTCATTATTATAAATGAAAACCAAATAAACCATCAACATAAATTGCTATGATAGCAACATTTGTAGAGTTCTTTTTAATATAGACGCAGGGCTTAGACTCTAATCTATTATAGCCTAAATCACGGAGCACCTCATCTAACCGTTTATTCCAGGCTCTGGCGGCGTTTGAAACCATAAATAGAATGATGCAATTTACACACCTTACTCTCCTCTCCTTGAACTACAAACCCTTGGGGTTGTGACATGAAAACATTTTATTCTAGTTTTCCGTGAAGAAAAGCTGTGTGAATATGTAAATGATGCATTTTTAAATTATGTTCTGTGGCTAGTGCAATTAAAAGTCTTAGCGACGAGTATCGAACTACCGGCGAGAAGGCTTCCTCGAAATCGATTCCGTAGCTTTGACGAAAACCTTTTTCAACTAACCGTGCTTTATATCTACTAATCTTACCTTCAAAATCACGTTTTAACTTGAAGACCCATTTACATTTACCACCAGTTTGGGATCCAGTATTTCCTCTGAAGAAAAATCCCAAACAGACATATGACTGCAGTACTAATTAATATGTTTTAGTTTATTCTAATTTTTATTATTAATTAATAATAAATTGAACTTAATAAAAATTCATTCAATAAAATAATTTGTAAAACTTAATGTAGCGTAAATTGGAATGTTTTCTTTGTAAAATTAAAAATAAGGTATTTAATTAATAACTATTGTAACTATAGTGAAAAAAAAGGGCGGTGTGCCTTAATATTAGACATAACTGGTTGAAGACTGTACCACCTCTGTCAACCGTGATCATGGGACCTGTTCAGAGCCCGGAACGTCGGTTTGTTTGAAAAAACAAATATACGCGATTTAAATCCGGAAAAATAGTTTTATTTCATTTTGTTGGTGTTATACTCCGAGGTCAGTCTTAGACCATTGAAATTTATGATGTAGTATCCTCTGCCTTGCCGTCTACCGGTTTGCGCTGACCCTTAATGATTAAAATGATGAATATATAATGATGATCCAAATGTTGGACACTATAAAAACTTGCAGCCAAGTTTTGGCAAAATTAAAGAGTGATAGCTCGGTCCACATAAAATTTATTAAAGGTAGGGTTAAAAAGGGGCCTCCAGTCTCGAGGGAGAGTCCCCACATAACCCTTGAGTCTCCCTGGGCTCAGGGGTATCCATAAAGATTTCCCCCCGTCAAAAAAAAGGGGGTAAAAAGGGGAACAGGAAGGCTATAACAAAATATGATATAATGATATAAAAAACAGGCACGATAGTATAAAACACTCCCTTACTTACTTAATCCGTTATTAACATAAAGTAGTCACTTACCCCAAAAGGGCCTGTATTCGTATACATATCCAATGCCTTTGTAAGCAGTTACAATACGTGAGGTCCGTCGTCCTTTCTCTTCGAGAATTTTGATGGGAGTGACATCGGAATGAATCTAAGTAAGAATAACGAAGAAAAGGAACCAGACGATGATAAAAAGGTGGGATGACGATGGAGGAGGTCGCATCGTCACACACTTATGTACTAAGGCATATGGAGAATATAGAGCAGTATAAAACCTTCGAAAAGAGACCAGCAGCTGCCAACCGAACGGATTGGGAGTCCACACCAAAGTCTATGACCTTGAGGTTGAACAGCGCTCGGAGTTTGATTTTAAGCATACGAATTGAAAGTCCGACGATCTCCGGTAATCAATTACAATTTTGAAAATGGTGTGCTCACATGCTCGCGGTGCGGGATCTTCACACAGAAGATTGCTGCATGAGCCAAATACGAGCTCACGAACGCCGCTAACATCGTAGCTGTGGGTGACTCGATGTAGCTTCATACTCGACATTGTGTTTTAACTTGGTTGTGTATTTAATTATTTCACAGTAATTGTTTCGGAGGGATGTCGGATTTAGAACGGGAACAGACGCCCTGAAGTGGTCGCTTTAGTTGTAAATCACGTACCAAAAAAAACATTGAATTGCGATAAAGACACGTTTCATCGATTTAATAATAATGATGTGCCAGATTTTTTTTAAATAATAACGCACACACTCAACATAGCACCGCACTAAGGAAACCCTGTATTGCGGTTTAATTACACCCAAACTCACGAGAGAAATAAATGTAGGCCATATAAATATTTCTCCCGGCATGGAAATAGAACCTCTGCGTGGCAGTCCAGCATAGCAACCGTTCGGCCACAGAGGCAGTTTTCGATTACACCAATTACCAAGTGTGATTAACTGGGGAATTCACTGTCCTAAAGAGTACCAGAGCATTGAAGTTGAAAGGGTTGTAACCCTAACTAGCCATGAACAGGTTCACGGCAATGATAAAAAAAACAGGTACAACAGTATAAAACACTCCCTACACTTTATGATTAAGGCACTTACCCCTAAATGGGCCGAGTAACTGAATAACAGATATAGGTACATGAAGGCTGTAGACTGTTATAAATTATTACACATGATTTAGCTTATTTAATGATTATAAACGTAGTAAAATCAAAATTAGCGATTATACTCGATGGAATTGAAAACAGCTCCGACTGTTGTGGCGGTCGAGCAGGGAGTGACCGTGGTACGAAAACAAAATAAAAAAGCGAAGGAAGATGGAACAATTCAAATTTAAAATTTAAATACAAGTAAAAGAAAAAATGATAGGATACAAGTGGAGAGAGGCGATACAAAAAGGTGAGATGACGGTGTAAGGAGGTCACACCGTCACAAAGTTAACTCTGGTGTGTTAACCTGAACACTCAGAACCAATTTAGAAATGTTCGTTTACAAATCCATTTTACGGGGAATAGAATCTAGGACCCTTTCATCTAGCGCCGACAATCCTAACCTCTGCTCTACCAAGGCCGTAAAAAATTATTAGGTTAATAGGTCAATTAACTCTTAATGGTTGGGAGACGGTCAGGAAACTCTGATCAATCCCATAATTCAGGAAACTTGACGACACAGGAGGACGACCTTGTGATTGCGATCCTACGTTAAGAGATCGTTCATCTAAATTCTGCAGTTCAATTTGAAATCTTCCAAAACTTTACCTGCCTCCATGGCCATACGTTTACCATACCTAACACGTAGAGGGCCAATTTTTGGACCGGGAGAAATATTTCTATGGCCTACATTTTATTTCTCTCCTGAGTTTGGGTATAATTTGTGATTGTCTATGTGTGTATCCTATCACCCGCCATGCAGGGTTTCCCTAGTGTGGGGCTATGGGTGTGTGAAAAAAATTGTTAAGGAATTTAAAAAATATAACAGGGATTTCACTCAGACAACTTAAGCTGCAAACATTGTTAGATTTGAATTACTTGATTAAACTATTTATTGGTTCATAAAAATCCAACAACCTTCATAATAATTAATGAAAATGGGAATAAAACTATACGCCCAAGTACTTTCCGCCTATACTTTCAATAATTAAGAAATATTAAATAGAAAATTTGAATGAAAGTGGGAATAACGCAGTTGAGTTTATGCGCGCATATTTTCGCTTGATATTGACTAATTACCTAAATACTGACGTGTAATTAATACCACCAACACAGGAATTGAAAATGTTTATTATTTGGTTAAATACGAGTAAGTAGATACAACGTTTGTGTTCTCACAAGGCTATGGGGCCTTTTTCCTTCTCATTAGAGCCATGGTCGGTAATGAGAAGAAAAAGACCTGATAGTTTTGTTTGCGGAATTATAATCAAATTAGCCTGCATGCTCGGCATTTCTCTACGTGATCGAATCAGAAATGAGGAGATCCGTAGAAGAACGAAAGTTACCGACATAGCTCAAAGGATTAGCAAGATGAAACGGCGGTGAGCAGGGCACATTGCTCGTAGAACTTACGACTGTTGGGACAGAAAGGTTCTCTAATGGAGACCAGAAGGCGTTCAGTGCGACGGCTACCTACTAGATGGACAGATGACATTGTAAGGGCGGCGGGTAACCGACTAGTCTGGAAAACTTTGGAGGATGCCGATGTTCAGCAGTGAACGTCTTCCGTCCACCCGGCTGATATGATGATGAAGACGATAGCCTGCATGCAATACAATTTAATTGCAAGTGTGATGTTAAATACCTACTGTTGATCTCACATGTACCTAGTGAATCAAACAAAGATAGTTAAGATAAACAATATCTGAAATCAAATTGTGTAGTGCAAGATATAGAAGCTGATATATATGATTTCTACGCAGCAAGTGCCACTACCATTTTAGATAATTTTAGATACATTCACGGAAACCTTATCGTTCATACCTTCAATTTTACATATTTATCAGCGATATTACATTAACACAATTATATAATAAATCATTACAATACAGTAAATCCAAAGATTTATGTCGAGCTTTAATGCGCCACGGTTTACAGATAGTAATTTACAACAAAGTAAAGATGACGATAGATTTTGTAATAATATTTATGACAATGTCAACACGCAGCGACATATTGATAAAGGCATTAAAGTTTAGATTTACACTCGCGTCATATTGAAGAATTTAAAAGAAGTTTTTTACTAACAACAAGAATGTTTTAAATTTTTATTGAATTGATATTCAATTATTTTTTGTGAAATTACTCCACTAGTTTGTTATCGAACACTCAGAAAAAATGCCTTCGATCCGGCCGGATTCGAACCGATATCTTCTAGCTTACCGTGCCAGACGCTATACCAACTAAGCCACGGAACGAACCAGCGGACCTCACGAATTTTTAAGTGCGCGTCGTGTCTTTGTATTTGGTTTTTCAACGACTTTTTAGTCGTAGCGCTATATATGAGAAATCTATGAAATATTTATCACCCAGTTAGTACCTTTACAGCTACCAGTCCTGGCGAGAGATGTCGCTGTTCACTGTATTTTAAATGAAACAAGAATGTTGATGTGAAACGTTAATAATAGCCCAATTAATGGATAAAATATTGGAAGTTAGCTAGGACGAGCAAATGTTTGCGAATAGCTAGCTGGAAGCGGCAAAGAATCACGAGCAGCTAGCTAGAAGCAGCAACGACTCGTAGCTAAGAGTGCCAAAGATTCGCGATGTCTAGGAGCGGTAAGATTCACAAACAGTAATGTATTATTGCTAAAGTGACTGAAAGAACGAATGATTTCCTAATATTGTCTATTCCTTACTAAAAATAGGAAAGAAATAACGCTATATGAACCGTGTAATGCCATCTCTTTCTTTTTTGATGTTCCGAATCGTCCTATCGTAGTATAATGTTAAAGTACTTAATATTATTTACATTCCGAGAATTTTAACTGCCAAAAAAAGAAAAGCATGTAATAATGAAATCTATTAAAATAACGTTGTTTTCAACTATTTTCCGCATTTTCATGAAGAAAAATAAATAAAACAAGCTGAGTCTTGATTGTCACGTCGTGAACTCGGAATTATCGTCTAGTGTCAGTTATATAGTATAATAGAGAGTAATGTCCACTTGCACTAAACTTAAGTATGTCTTAAACTAATGCTTAAATTGATAAGACACTCTTAATACAATGTATTAAGAGTGTCTTTTGCATGGCAATTATTGGTTTAAGACGTAACTAGGTTTAGTGCAAGTGGACATTAATGTCGCCAAGGAGCATATATGTACATGTCGCTGTCACAATTTTACGAAATAAACAACGCGTATTTTTATTTAACGAGAAATGATTTCCGATGTTACTATTAAATAAAAATAAATAAATAAAATATTGAAGAGATTAATGTAAATAAATAAGTTCAACTTAACTCATCATAAATTAAATCATTATAAATCAATATATTTAGACAATAAATTCGAAAATAATATTGTTTCCATTGCGTCAGAGTAAATGTTTTAAGATTGCTAAATTTAACATAAGAACAATATTACTTTAATGTTAAAGTCGCGTCATAGTACGAACTGAGTGAATGAATAGTCACAAAGCTGCCAATAAAACATCATAGTTCTAACATTATAATAAGCTTACTTTAAGCGCGTCATGGTACGAAAAGTCAATGTAAGGTTAAAGTAATATTGTATTAGAGGTTGTGGTGGGCGATTGCTCGTGTTCGTTTTTGTTACAAGGGAAAGAGCGTCCGTGTAAAGGCTAATGGCGCAGGATAGGACGCGTGAAACTGGCGCGTGTTGGAGTGCGCGATACTGCTCGAGACTGTTGAGCACAAATGCGTGGTCTTTCCCTTTTCCTTCAAACGCGATAGAGTGTCTGTCTAGAGCCCGCTAATCGCGTTTGCGTATGGTGCAACGTACGACATACAACTTATACAAAATTAAAAACAACTGGCCTGGCTGTCCAAAGAAAAAATTTCGAAAAATCGTTGGTAAGAAGCGTAAATTCCGTAATTCGGTTCCGTGGCTCAGTTGGTATAGCGTCTGCCACGGTATGCTAGAAGACGTCGGTTCGAATCCGGCCGGATCGAAGGAATTTTTTCTGAGTGTTCGATCTTTGTATTAATAATTATAACAAACTAGTGGAGTAATTTCGCATAAAAAAATAATTGAATACCAATTCAATAAAAATGTAAATGCTATGAATAGCCGTGTAAATACACTGAATAGCGACATCTCCAGCCGGGGCTGGTAGCTGTAAAGGTATCTAACTGGGTGACGAAATACTTTCAAAGAAGCGTAAATTTTAACGAGTCCAAATACATTAATAATAACTAATAAAGTTAAATAAAAAGATTACGCAAGAAATGAAAAGTCTGTGTAGTCCATGACTTGGTAAGACCTTTACTTTAGGCAATGTACATATTTTAAAAAACAACTACAGTTTATAAAGAGATAATTTTTATGAGCACATAAAAATGAAATGCAACGATATTGTAAGTTTGTGTAAGCGCCTTCTCTAGTTACGTAATATTTAAAATTAACGTGTAATTCAACAATATCTCACATAAATTTGTTACAGCAATTAATATTGTATATATTTAGTAAGATAAGATTTCGGATATACTAGCAACTGTTTAATTATGTTGTTGTACAATACTTACTCGCAAATTACGGGATGTGTTATTGAACAATTTACAATTAAGCACTTGCTAAGGCTTGTCAATGATAATTATTATTTGAAAGTTGCTTTATGGGTAGTTGAGCTTTAAATCGCAAAGATCTGAGGGGTACTGCCACTGCGCCGGTCACTCTGAGACATAAGTTGACAAATCCTATGTGCCTGTAATTTCACCAGCGCCCTTGCACTTCACAACCGGAACACAGTAATGCTGACATTACTGCCTTGGGGGCAGAACTAGGTAGGACGAACTTCTTCACAAGGAGCTCTACTGCTAGTAAAACTATTTTTTTGTAGGATCCCGACACACTTCTTTTGCATTACGGATACGCATTAGTACTTTTATACAAAGTCAGACTCAAATAATTTTCATCTCAAAGATAAGTAAATTACACTCCATAAAAATACTTACTCATTCGTAAGGCAGATTGCCCTGAGAAGAATGAGTTAGAAACTTTGGAGATTGTTCTTTGTACATTTGTCATGTAGAATATTAATTTCAAATATCATAGATCAAGACAACCTGGAAGGGCTAAATAGGACTCTACGATGGATTTTTGTTATCCAAGTACGCAGAAGCTGTATAATACATGCTCATCGGTTAAGAGTGTTCATGACCTGGTTTTTCTTTAGGATGTTCTCAATGGGCTCACGGAAATATCGCCTTGGTCGGCCCTTGCCAACTTGTCAGCTCGCTCTCGACTCCGGTCCCGTCAATCTTTTTTCATTAAGTCTCTGTTTGTTTTCGATCTAAGCATCTTATAATACTTTTGGGTAAATAAATATTCATGCGTTTTGTATGATAGCTACGACAGATTCGTGTGAAAAGGAAATTCCTTTTTTTTTGCTTAATTGGACATTCTAAAGCAGTGAAGATATTTTCATAAGTGTATCATAGATGGCGCTGACAACAAGCACATAGAGAAACCGAGCTACAGGACTCAATTGGTAAGAGCGGTGACCCGGGTTCATTCTTTGTACTAATAATTATAACAAACAAGTGGCGTAATTTCACAAAAATAATTAAATATCATGGTAATAAAACATTGTGGCATCCAGTAAAATTAATAAAAACCGACACCTTTTATCAACTACAACCTACGGTAGCTGTAAAATGACCTGGTAGAATGATGAAAAACTTTCATAGATTTCTCACAGCTGGCGCTAGGCAAACGAGCCGTTAAAACAAACACAGATCTGTAACAAACGCCAAGAGAAATTTGTGAGTCTGATGACTCGATCTGTTAGCTCAGTTGGTAGATTGTCCTTGCATTTTTCTTTGTGTTCCATTTTTATTTTAAAATTCATAACAAACTAGAGGAGTATTTTCACTTTTTAGTAGCAGTGGGGTTCTTAGGGAAAAAGTTTATCCAGGGAACTTATGCCACCTATTTCTGTCACCAAGCAGTAACATGAGCATTACTGTTTTTCGGTTTGGAAGGGTAAAGGTGCTGGTAAAATTCCAGGCACTTGGGACTTCTCAACTTATATCTCAGGGTGAGAAGCGCAGTATCAGATCCCTCAGATTGTTACGAGTTAAAGCTCTGATTGGCACTGCAACTGCATGTCGCTTAACACCAGGTCCTGTCACTTAGCATCATAAAAAAATAACTAAAAAATGTGAATATCATGGCAGTCAAAACATCATGGTATTCAATAAAATCCAAAGGTAATAATTTTGTAACGTTATATATTATGTATATGCGTAGTAGTTTAAACATATAATAACCAATTTGATAACATAATATACCCCCGGACACATAATTCGAGCCGTTTTTGCCTTAAAGGGCTAGAATACAAAAACAGTGTTGTCATTGAAGAAAAAGGTTTCCCCCGGTTTCGCAAGTCCAAATTTCCAACAAGGACTTATGGAGAAGACTTTTAATATACTAGTTTCAAAATTGCGTACGATAGTTCTTCATTAACCCAACATTATTTAAGCTTAGGGCATTTAATACTGATGCGAGGTGGCTCGAATTATTTGTCCGGGAGTGTATATTAATATGTACAATCCGCTTAAAAGCAGTTGTGGTGACGACTTCGGCAGAGCAACATAGCTTATTATTACTGTACAGTCGAGTTAAAGTTTTTGGCGAGATCTGTGATCTGTTTTATGTAGTTTTATATAACAAATGTAAACAATTATTCAGTTCACATGTGACAAATACGTAATGATAAGATAGTGTCCGAAGTAGTGTAGCGATTGCTTCATAAAGCAGTTGTTTCGGTCCCATGTGACTCAGTGTTGTTGGTGACTTCAGCCATGAGTGTCAAGAAATTGGGTGAATTAGAGAAAATTAACAACAATGGAGAAGAGAGTGAAATGTTTTATTGTGACAAGGAAGAAGAGTCGAGTGCCAATCCTAGAGCGCCGTTTCGGAGACAGGTGTGTGATTTATGTGTCATGGTTTTTTTTAAATAGATAGGTGTGGACTTACTTACTTACTCGTAATTATATTGATATAATTAATATGACGTTTATTGAATATTACAATGTTTTATTACCATGAAGTCCAATTACACTTTGTGAAATTATTCTACTAGTAAGTATGTTATAATTATTTATCAATACAAATATCGAAATCTAAGAAAAATTATAGGATACACTCGTTTATATTGATATATTTTTTTAAACTACAGAGTGCGAAAGACCTATGAGTGTAGCAACATGAATGCAATAAATGTTTTGACTTTGGCACATTTTTTAAAGAACATAAGTAATTTTGTGATGTTAAATTTTGAAACATGAAAATCGTTATCGTTCGTTAGCCTTCGCAGATAGATAAATGCTTTCTAGGACTTTTTTGTAGATCTTTTTCTGACCTACAATTCTGTCGTACATTAATTTGATGTACCTCTTTTGGTTTAGCCAGCGTAATACAATAACACAAAAAAAATAACATCCCTCCCTAACTATCTTGATTAATTCTTTATAGCTTATGACACTCCCACAATCAAAACAAATCTAACGACATGTTATGTGTCAAAATCCATCAAGCCGTTCAGGCTGTACAGCGTGACATACATATGGACATACTTACATTACATACACTGGAAAAACATGGGTCCTTCTGACCCAGTTGGATTAAAATGCAATATTATCGCATATACATTCTATGTTTCTTTTTTAGCCAATTAATGAATGTATTAATCTTTAGAGCCGATACATTGCAGTCGTTAATGTAGGTAAAAACAAGATTTTAGCATTGCAATTTATGAGGTACTTTAAACTTTCAAGGATTTATGTAAATGACAGTCACGAACAATAAAACCATAAATCAAGGCAAATCCCACAATTTATCTTTTTCAGTGGGAATCACAATCAAAAGATTTTAAGAAATAATTAAGAAGACACAATTATAAATTTACTATATTTAAAAATAGTCAGTATGACAGGTTAATAGTAATATAATATATGATGCTATGCATATACTTCAGAAAGATAGATTCCGGATTAATGAAAAGATCCCTCTAATTTGACTCGGGACGAATTTTTAAATTAATAAAAAATATGTGATTTAAAAATAATAATAATTAGTATATAATTCATTATTTTATTTACCTTTATTATTATTATTTAAGACTCACTCGTGTAGATGACAATTTCCTAAATTGGTTTTGATTTTGGTGTTCTAAGTAGGCACTGGATTGATACTGGGAATTCCTTAATGTGAGTACAGATAATTCGTGTGATTATCTCGCACATTTCCATTACTACTCTTATTGTATATTTTTATAGATTTATATTACATCAGACTAATTATAGACTTTATTAAGATATTTTTGTTTAAAACAAGTTATTATTTCCCTTGTGTAATTATTTATTCGCGTTTTTTTTGTTTATTACTTTTTTCCCATTTTTAAGTTTTTAGCTACATCCTAACACTACATGTACTGTATACTAACACTATTTGAAAAAAGAATATTAATAAAAAAATCAGTAAATTTGCATTTTGATTAGAATTATTGTACACAGCACTCAGAAAACTTATCTAGTAGCAGTAGAGCTATTTGTGAAAGAGTTAATCCAGTGAGGTACTGCGTGCCACTTTATCTGTTCTTGCTGCCAAACAGTAATGTGAACATTACTGCGTTTCGATTTTGGAGGGTAAGGGTGTTGGTGAAATTACAGACACATGAGACTTGGCAAATTATGTCTCCGATCTTTGTGATTTAAAGCTCCGAGAGGCATTGCGACTGTTATAGACAATCGTTTCGCTCAACATTTGTTCGTTCCATTACTTCGTATTGTAAAAAACCTGCTCAAGATTATCCAAAACATTTGTGGTTGCATTAATTTTCCATATAGATACTTATTATAATGATATTTTTGTTATATTTAGCAATTTTAGCGATTGTTTGTGTCCTTGCGAAGGTTCCGCGCTTTGCAAACAGGTATTGTACGTCGAGTTTAACTTTACGTCGTAAACACCTATAAGGCAGCGTATAAACACAACGCTATTAAATTCTAAAGTGATAATTTGTATATTTAAGTATACAAAACCGTTCTAAAATGATTTCAAAGAACTGTTGTGTATTTTTCTTTGTCAATATCATTGACTTACAAATAAATGGACGACGGGTCTAATACAAAAACCACGAAAAAAATGTCCCAAGTCAACCTATTTAAACGTAGTGACATGTAAAGGTATATGAAAAAGCTAAAACGTTGAATTTAAATTGTAATGTCATCGCAGTACTATTTAATTTTGCTTGCTTCGCTGTCAGTCGAACAAACGAAGACTAAAGCGTGAATGACGCTCTGTGTACGATTTTAACGCCCTATAAGTTCGGACACCTTTTAGCGCAGACCCGACGTCCATATAATTCAATATAAGTCAATGGTCAATATCAAGAAATTCCTTTAGCCCCTTGATAATAAGCACCTTTTTACTAATTATACTTTGTATGTATCAACATTTTTTACTTATGTGGTAATGGAAATGTGCGAGATAATCACACAAATTATCTGTACTCACATTAAGGAATTCCCAGTATCAATCCAGTGCCTACTTAGAACACCAAAATCAAAACTTTTAATTTAGGAAATTGTCATCTACACGAGTGCTAATAACACAGTGTAATATTTTTTTTTGAAAAGGCTCTGTTTCTAATTTGATGGTATTGGGCACCAAGTGTTTAGAAACCTTTAGGACTGTTGGTTACATTCTTGATGGCACTAGTAGGTTCAGTAAGATTTTCGAGTACTGATGTCCCCATTTAGGGCGCGTTCAAATTAGCCGCTGTTAGAAGCGCTGTAGCCGCGCGGTGGCTGCACTGCACACGCGCGGCGGCCGCGCGACTGCCGCGCTGCTTAAGTGCGACCAAGATTTTTGTGTTGTTTTATCTTTCGTCTCAGTTACAAAACTCGATTTACAAAAAATATTTGTATATAGTTTTTGCCTTGTTTACGGGTTTTTATGGGATTTTTACGTTTTAACACTATTCTTCACACTTACATTCAGAACCAAAAGATATATAGTTAGGGGGAGGTTAGAGTTCTTAGGACACACACTTCACATATAGGCATTAAAATGACTCACCTGCTATGTTCTATTCAGTTGTAGTAATTAGTTTCAAAATTGTCAAGTCGACTGGAACAACTGGCGGCCGCCGGCCGGCCGCTGCGCGGTTGCAATGCTTCTAAAAATTGTATGAAAAGTTATAGTCGCGCGGACGCCGCGCGGCTGCAGCGCGTCTAACAGTGGCTAATTTGAACACGTCCTAAGATACTGAAACAAAGGATCTTACAGTGGTTACACACGGCGACGTTTAACAGCGATGCTAACGCTATAGGCGAATGCATCAATACAAACGCGCGACTGTATCGATGCAATCGCCTATTAATCCCATGTGTAGCGATGCAATTGCGCGTTTGTATCGATGCAGTTGTGCGCTTGCATCGCTGCTTAAAATCGCGCGCATATGTTAACGTGGGTCGCTATTTCATCGCGTTTGCATCGCTACTAAAGGTCTCCGTGTGTAACCGCTCTTAATTTGAGACGAGTTAATTTATGGGCTCGTGCAATTCACAAGTTTTAACATATTCTCTTTAATGCAAAAAAAAATGTATACAATTTATTTGTAAGTCAATGGTATACAAGGACAATGTCAAACGACCATTTTTATGTTATTTGCTACTTACTACCAATTACTAAAATAAGCTTAAATTAAATTAGAATGCGTTCCTAAGAGCACACCACGTCCGATTTGTATTAATTCCGAATCCGAGAAATGACGGTCCGATATGTGTACAAGCGACATTCATATTTTCTTGAATTTGTATTGTACTTAGTGCACAAGCGACATCCGAAGTGGGTTCGAGTTTTCTAGATTTGTACAGTCTCGGATTCGGAAAGAATACGAATCGGATGCAGTGCACAAACGCGCTAACAGTTCATGACCCGACGGCCCATCTATATCCCTGAATCTTTACTTTTCTAGCTTTTACAATGGTATTTACATAGCTGGCAGTGTGTAAGCTACATACTGGTATTTAAATAATGTCGCAAAACTTACACATTTCTCTCACACTTCTCACAGGTCCTTAGTAAAATTTTGTTTGAAATATATTATTGACTTGAAATATAATGTTCCTTTTTGTATCTAAATAAAGAAAAACACGAAAATTTGTATTTTGTCCTAAAAGGTATGCTAATTTCAAATTTTCATTGATCTGATCACATATGCAAAGTTTTTGCAGGGAAATAAAGTTTTCTCATGTGTTTGTGATATAATTAATTTAAAAAACAATATATTGACAACAAAAATCGTATTACATAGTGTAATTGGACTGCTAAGGAACGTTGTCAAATTTTTTTACAACGTTTGACTCCGTGTGGCTTCGATTCCCTGGGTTCGATTCCCGGCTGGTTAAATGTAGAAAAACTAACTTTTCTGTATTGTCTCGGGGTCTGGGTGTTTGTGGTACCGTCGTTGTGTTCCGATTTTTCATAACACTAGTGCTTTAGTTACTAACTTTGGGATCAGTAGGGCTAGCACGACAGGGCGTGAGTTGAGCGAGAGCGACATAAAGCGCGATATACTGCTCTTGTCGCAGAGAGATCTCGCATTTCATGTCGCTCTCGCGTATGTTGCGCCCTGTCGTGCTAGCCCTACAGAGCAACGTATGTGATGTTTTCTTAGGTTTATGTTTATTTATAATATTAAACTTAAATTTAAAAGCAAATTATTAAATAGTAAATATGATGAAAAGAAAATTTCAAGTATATATTTAATCGATTTACGAACGCACCACAGTACCTACGTACTTAATTGGTAGGTGTTACGAATTTACCTTTTGAAACCGGTTTAGTGCAGAAGTATCTTATTAACTTAGATAGGCATTTATTAAATTATTATTGTAAATAAGACAAACCCGAATAATTTGTTATGATCTAAACGATTTAAAAAAACAAACTTACTATAAAAATCTTTTCAAGAATTGGAAGACAAAATGCGATCGCAATGATTCTTATTTTGAACAAAAATAAATGAACTAATAGGTCATGTAATAGTCTACTTGTGAAAAAAGTTTTTATTACATTCTTAATTAACAAGGCATTGTAATTTTTTTTATAATATTAAGTGACGGGATGAATAAGTCGTGTGCCTAATGATAAGCGTCACGCCTGTCCCTAACAGTTGCAGTGTCACTCAGACCTTTAAATCACAAAGAACTGAGAGGCACTGCCACTGCGCCCGACACCTAGAGATATAAGTTGACAAGTCCCATGTGTTTGTAATTTCACCAGCACCCTTACCCTTCGAAACCGGGACACAGTAATGTTCACATTACTGCTTGGCGACAGACGAACCATGGACGAACTTTGTCACAAGGAGCTAGCTCTACTGCTACGAAAATGCTCTATAAAAGTAACTACTTCAGATAGGTCTAAATACCACATACAGTAAAATTTAGGTAGTCTGCTAATTATCTTCGTATTAACTTCGACAATTTTTTGGTTCCAGTTACTGATGTCATTCGGCACCTTCCTGTTGACCACAGGAGCTGGTACAACAGCAGGATTCTCAGCCATACTCATACCACAACTACAGGAAGAGAATGGTCAACAGAAGATTTCTACAGAAATGGTATCGTGGGTAGGTACGTGCTACATTGTTATTTAGATATTATTTACAACAGTGTTGAATACGCCTCGTCAGCCTAAGAGCGTTAATGCACTACGTCCGATTCGTATCAGGGGGTCTACTCTCGATCCCCGTCTGACATCCGTCCGAAACAATTACTGTCAAATAAGTAATATTCGACAAAATTAAAAGACAAGTATCAAGTATGAAGCTTTATTCGCATCACGCGTCTTTTCATTTGGTCAAGTATTGCTTATTTGGCAGTAATTGTTTCGGACGGATTTCGGACGGAGATCGAGAGTAGACCCCCAGTTCCGAATCCGAGAAATGACAGTCCGAAATGTCACAGGCATTATTTTAACTCTAGGTGTACTAGCGATATTTGTATTTTCTCTGATTAGAATCTGACTTAGTGCACAAGTGATATCCGAAGTGGGTCCAAGTTTTCTAGATTTGTGTTGTCTCGGTTTCGGAACGAATACGGATGCAGCGGATGCGCAAAAGCGCTAAGGCATATTTTCATTTACATTGAATTATTTATCAACCTATTGTTGTTTTGATTATTTTATTGAATATCAAGATATCAATTATAATATTCATGAATTTTTGCGGAATATCTCAACTAGTTTGTAATAGTGTTGTTATAGTTATTAATACAAAGATCGAATATAAAGAAAATTTCCTTCGACCTGACAGAACATGAACCTGTTACCACGCCGAACCCGGGCTGCGCTCTGCCTATTGAGCTATTGTTTTTTTTCAAACAAACTAACTAAACTAAAATTTATTAGTTATTACTGTTGTACTTCTTTTACCTATGCCTAGTAGGTAGTTATTTAGCGGGTAATTATTTACCAGAATCCGTTTAATCAAAACCAACATACAGAAAACATTGTGTAAGTACTCTTAAGTAGAAATGTTATAATGATGATTAATTTTGTGTTTTTTTTTATGCGTAAGTGTTTACAAAACTAGTCAGTTACAAAATATTCCGTTATTTGCGATGATTAGGTTATGAGATCAGTTCTTTATCAGAGGCTGTAAGGTCGCATATATAAATGAAGTCAGCACTCGACGACAATAGCACACTTGTTTTAAATTGTTATGATTTATATAATTATTTACAGAGATACGATAAAAACAGTGATAATTTTTTTTTACGTGTTCTACGTCAATATACGTACTTACTACTACGTACTTACGTAGCGAGAGTGAAGTGCATCCTTTGATCCCTAAGGAGTAAAAAGTTCCTAATTTTTTAATTTACTTCCAGTAAACAAACTCAAACAAATAGTACTACGCTCTGTTTTTAGTTCCATGACTGTCCGCGGAGACGCTATATTATTTTCTCGCGTTTGTTGTATGTGTCTGGTTGGAAAAAAAGTACTTTGTAATTTTGTTGTAGAGCGAAAATGATTGAAATTTGTCTCACAGTCCAAGTGAAAAGTAAAGTTTTCACCTCGAGACTTTAAACCCAATATAAACCCTCTCTCGTAGCAATAGACTCGGGTGCCTAACCATCTCGGGTTGGCTCATTTTAGTCCATTGATATATATACTATTATATATTATATTGTGCAATTGGTGTAATAAGGCCACATCTGCAAAATGACAACTTTTCAGGAAAGTGGTTTAAAAATTCCATGAATGAAATTAGTTCCAACTACACAAACACACAGAGTCTGTTTTGTTTTCACTGAGAAAGCGTACAGACTCAGTTTCGAGCCCTGACAGTGTCAGACCGAAGGAATTTTTTTTTGTATTTGAACTTTGTATTAACAAACATAACAAACTAGTGGAGTTATTTTACAAAAAATAATTGAATATCATGATAGTAAAACATTGTGGTATTAAATAAAACAATATTATAAATTTTTATGCTAAATACGAGAGTTATAATATTCATATATATATTCACTGTTAACTGTAGTGCGTATTATTTTTATGACTTGTATGTGATAAAACACCTTTGCATATAATCACCACATGTTCCTTTAGTAAGGGCACGAAATAATAGCGTATTCATGACTTTGTAACTCATTTATTTATTGCTTTTCAGCTGCCATGGCATCGTTCGCATTGGTATTCGGTAACCTGATATCCGGATATTTGATGGAAAAACTAGGAAGACGAACATCACAAGTTGTGATGTCTGTATTTTTTACCAGTGGATGGGCAGTCATAGGATTCGCACAGAATATTTACTTTATACTATTAGGGAGATTTATCACCGGTCTCTGTCAAGGCTGGCTCGGTCCTCTAGGGCCAGTATTCGTTGGAGAAATAAGTACTCCAAAGTACAGAGGATTCTTCTTAGCATCTCTGTCGTTGGCCATTGCGTTTGGTGTACTTATGTCGCATCTTTTCGGTACCATTCTTCATTGGAGCTATGCTTCTTTACTATGCGGACTCTTCCCATTTACGGGAGGTATTATTTTGTACTTTGCACCGGAGTCTCCAGCATGGTTAGCAGCTCAGAACAGAATAGAAGAGTGTATAAATTCTTTTAAATGGTTCAGGGGAATAACTCCTAATACAATAGTAGAATTAGACAAAATGGTAGCTGCACAGGCGAATAAAGACCAAACCAAAAGCAAAATAACCACACTAAAGGCAAACATAAAGAAGCCGGAATTTTACAAACCTCTAGTGATAATGACGATGTTCTTCATAATGACGCAGCTTTCAGGTGTGAACGTAATAAGTGCGTATACGCCGGAGATGATGTCAGAACTGATTGGTAACAACAGGAACTCTTACACTGCGATGTTGAGCATAGATGTTTTGCGATGCTTATCTTTGTTCGGGGCTTGCGTGCTACTTAAAAGTAAAGGTCGACGACCAATGGCAATGATCAGTGGAATTTTTACGTCTCTGTCCTTAATAGTTTTAGCTGTTTATTTGTATTCAGTCGGCGACAAGAATCTTTCACCTATTGTTACTTTAGGCTTAATGACGATTTATATGATTGTGTCCAATTTAGGTGTGGTACCACTGCCTTGGAACATGGTTGGTGAATTATTCGCAACTGAAACAAAAGGTTTGGGGTCTGGTATAAGCGTAATGATGACGTCAATATCATATTTTGCAACGATCAAAACAGCGCCTGGAATGTTTCAGAGTATTGGACACAAAGGCGCTTATTTATTTTACGGTTTGTCGACTTTAATTGGTACAGTTTACTTGTTTTTCTATTTACCTGAAACTAAAGGTAAGACGTTGATGCAAATTGAAGAATACTTTAGATATGGAAAGAAAGGGAAGACTAAAGACACGACGAAAGATGTTGAAGCTAACACTCCGTTTGTCTGATAATTAAATCGGTTATTTCTAGATATCACAGTGATAAGGTAATGGATCTCTTTATCTGTATTATTCATATTGCGTAAGATTTTGCGCGGTGACTTTACAAGGAGGTAATTGAAATGTGACCCCTTGTTGTCTATCGTAGGATTGATTTTCCAGTTATCGATTTACTTAACCTATTAAACTAAATATGTAGCACAGATATATTAACAGTGTCTAGTTCGATACATTAACATGTTTACTATAAGGTCATTGATTACAAGCAATTGATATCGCTTTTGTCATAAATATTATTACGAAATGGTTTATTGTTTAATTGAAATAATTGATTTTACATAAGGTGGCGTCACATTTGTGAGGATGAAATATATGATGCAAGATATGAATACTTTATTGAAACTACATGGGCGCGATTCGGCCAGATGTTTTTAAGTAAATGTAATTTCGGTAAGATTAATGTGATAACCAACCTGTTTTTGACACAAAGTCACAAATCATCTGTAGAGGTAACTTGAACGTTTCTATCATTGACTTACAATTATATGGACGTCGGGTCCGCGCTAAAAAGTGTCCGAACTTATAGGGCGTTAAAATCGTATACAGAGCGTCATTCACGCTTTAGTCTTCGTTTGTTTGACTGACAGCGAAGCAAGCAAAATTAGACAGTACTGCGATGACATTACAATTTAAAAGCTTTTTCATATTCCTTTACATGTCACTACGTTTAAATAGGTTGACTTGGGACATTTTTTTCGTGGTTTTTGTATTAGACCCGTCGTTCATTTATTTGTAAGTCAATGGTTTCTATAAATAGATTTCTATTAATAATCAAAATTTGCCATTTATAATTATAATGAAGCAAAAACTTTATGTGAACGGTTTCATGACAAAAAATACACGAATAAATTTAAGACATTTATATAAATGAATATTGTAAAGGTTTAAATATGGACGAATGAGCAATGTTTATATATTGAACGATTAATAAAATATATATACAGGAAATAGTGTACAAATAGTAAAAGTAGTAAAAATAGTAATATATATAGGAAATAGTGTACAAACACCTAGAGATAAAATGATCTCTGTGATCCATTACGGACTATCATTCCTCGGATGCGGGACGAATACGAATCCGATGCAGTTCGCAAAAGCGCTAAGAGTAATTTGTTTACCTGTGAAGTAAATTTGAATTAACGACCTCGATGGCCCGAGCAGGCCCGATTTGCGGAAAGAACTGTTTTCTAAATTGGTTTTAGCATGGACCGCTAACTCAAGAAGACTGTTAATCGCGATACAAGATGGCGTAGTTGGGTATTTAGTACCTGACGGTACAACAGATGTCGTGACGAGTACCAAATAGCTATTTTTGCGACTAAATTTGTTTTACATTACCAAAGGTAACAATCAAATCAAATAGATGGAGCTTATTGCACATATTTTAATGGACAGTGCCGGCTTTTCTTTTATTTTGTTTGGGATTAGTGCCATCTATCCATATTAGAATGCATTGTTTTATAAATTCGTTTTAACCACACAATGCCATCTATTGACACACATATTTGTCAATTTGACAAAGTTCAGAAAATAGTTTAGTTCATGGTCAATATTTTAAAAGCTATTTTAGAAAAACAGATTTTTTTAAATTTTTATTTAATTTCTTAGGCTTTCGCGATTGTTACACAAACCGATGTTTCGCGATTGTTACACAAACCGACGTTTCGGGCCCTTTACAGGTCCCATGGTCACGGTCAACCGTGACAATGGGACCTGTAAAGGGCCCGAAACCTCGGTTTGTTTGAAAAAAACAAATATACGCGATTTAAATCCGGAAAAATAGTTTCATTTCCTATGATATTCAATTATTTTTATGTGAAATTACTCCACTAATTGGTTATAATTATTAATACAAAGGTCAAACATTCCGAAAAAATCTCTATCCCTATGGTAGCTGTAAAGGTATCTAACTGGGTGACGAAACGTCATAGATTTCTCATAGATGGCGCTACGGCTAAATAGTCGTTGAAAAATCAAATACAAAGATACGACGCAAGCACACAGAAAAATTTGTGAGGTCCGCTGGTTCGTTCCGTGGCTTAGTTGATATAGCGTCTGGCACGGTATGTTCGAAGACGTCGGTTCGAATCAGGCCGGATCGAAGGAATTTTTTGTGAGTGTTCGATCTTTGTATTAATAATTATAAAAAATAGACTTCTTATATTACATATCAAAGAGGAATTAATTTATACTCACGTTGCATTTACATAATATACACTAATAAGAATTTTGACCTTTTTTAGAGGTACGATCTGTAATATGAAAATTAACAGTCCTCTTGAGTTAGTGGTCCATGGTTGGAGTCTGGCTGTCCTGGATAGTGACTAGGAATGAATTTGTTCTGATACTCGTAGTTCAGGCAAGTTTATGAGCGGATAACTACTTATTCTTTATATTAATTACTATACGTATTTTGAATGTGAATTTGATTCTATATAATAGTGATGTTATATGTAGTCCCAGGTTCTTTTCTGGTTTTCACGGGCCGGGAAAATATTTATACGGCACCCGCGACTCAGGGTTTCCCTAGTGCGGGGTTATGAGTGTGTATGTTATTTATTATTAAGAATTAAAATATGAATTCGAGTTTTAGGATTACACGACTATACGCACAAAAAACAGAATTACTAGAAATATATTATATAAAATAATACGACAACCTATGATTATAATTTTATATTATAACGAAAAAAGGGTCTACAAATTTTCATGAAGAGTAAAAATTGAAGGACGTCCAGAAACGGGGTTACGAGGTTTTCAAATTTAGCTGAAGACTTGTTTTTGAAATACGAAATGCAAAATATTTTTATAAGGTAAATTGAAAATAATAAAAAAAACAAAATACGGTGTTTAAATCTTACAGGACAGCGCATACCGACGAACGACGTGGCAATGGGTATTCAAATTTTATTCTATTTCATTTGAAGTAAGATATAAATCGCAATTCGCACATTCCTCTCTGTGTCGCATAATATCCTCTGCCACCTCGTCCGGTGCTTTAAATTATAAAAATTGTTAAAAATACAAATGCATTGCTCATGTTTTTCATAAACCTATAACAACAATTTTTGTTTTCAAAATCCTATTTAGATAATTCTCTTTAACAATTGTAACCTTTATTATGACTTCAATTTATTTAGTTATAAAAATTATTTGTTAAACTAATATAGAACCGCCGAAGTGATGTAAACTGTAGTTTTATTTATATTTGAGTCTACGCGTAGCAGATTGGCCTAAAAACCTTTAATTGTTAAAGATTAAGCCGTTTTGTTTCTCTAAATAATAAAGTACCTAAAGGGCGTTCGTTAAAAATTAATGTAGATTTTTGGAACGAAATCGATTCCATTGGAAATCTCTCACTTTATCACCAACGGTGGTGGCGTGCTGTCTTTGTATTATACAGATTCAATACTATTTAGTGTTTTCCACTCCTGCGGCGTTTACATACCGCCACAGGAGTGGAATTTCAACATAATAATAACAAGTCGTGTGCCTATTGGTAAGCTACACTCATTGAGTGTATAACCAGAAATAGAGACGAAATAAGGGCCATCCATTCCTGGCAACTATAGTACAGCGCCAACAACTGACCTGTGTGTACGTCTCCATGTATTACAAAAATATTGAGTATTTATTGTAATAAAGATAATATCTCTAACAATGGGTGCTGTTCTATTCGGTGGTGTGGGAAAAACAGCAAAACATCTAATTACAAAGCAAACGGAATCACATTTCATCGGTAATTAAATATTGAATATGTAATTTTTCAATTTTCGTCCATTATAGCAAAGTTCAAGTTAAACTGGACGATTTGAAGTGAAACAATTGACTAGCCAATCGGAGCGCAGTTGTCACCGCAATGATTTGGCAGAATAGTTTTCAAACAAATTAAATGGCAATTCGTCCCTATTTCTGGTTATATACTCGATGGCTGCATGTCTGTCCGTAACAGTTACAGTGCCACTCAGAGCTTTAAATTGCAAAGATCTGAGGGGCACTGTCACTGCATCCGTCACCCTGAGACATAAGTTGACAAGTCCCATGTGCCTGTAATTTCACCAACATCCTTACCCTTCAAAACCGGAACACAGTAATGCTGGCATTACTGCTTGGCGGCAGAAATAGGTAAGCTGGCAGTACAACCCTGGACGAACTCTTTTACAGGCTCTACTGCTATTAAATTGGAGCCATAATGAGTCAGTTCCAAATTAACCACCTTAAGACCTATTGGGTTTGAAATAGTTTCACGGTAAAAACTAATTTTCTTAATTTTTTGCATTAGGTCAATTTTATTATAAAGGTGCTTAATGTTCTTCAGTCTACCGACCCTGAAATTATTACTAATTGTTATTTATTACGATAATAGAAATGTAGATAACAAAACAATATAGTACGTAGCCTTTTACAAAGCGTGTTTTCAAAAGGGATTATATTATTTGATTCTCAAAGACATAGGTAGGTAATAGATCTATTGTAAATCTGTACTTTTTAAAATACACGGTATTTTTTTATCTTTGATATGTTATACCTATATATTAATTATTGTTCCGTCTATATTAGTTGATCTACGGATAAATTATAAATTAATTGCCTTCAAGGTAACACTATCATTATGTTAAAGCATACTAAATTAATATTTGGTATTCAAACATAATATTTAATCTTCTTTTTTATTATTGGTCTTAAATTTATAATTAGAATATCTTTTTATATATTGATTTCCTGATAATTCACTTGAATCTATTGCTTAATTAAGCTTCAAAAACTATTTGATGAAACGAAAAATATTTTTGGTTCCTATTTTTAATGAAAAAAATATCTTTAAATTCACTCGGTATTTTGTGGATGACTGATAACTTATATCGTGACATACTACATCGCGTTCAAGATTAATGGACGTTGTTTTTACGGTCGATAAATAAATAATGGTATTGTTAACACAAGCAAAGTGGTACTTGTAAAACAAAAGGGGTCGGATGCGCTCATAAATTGTTGATTTCATAAAAAAAAACAGAAGCCTATTTCACAGTCCGTTAGGCGAGCAAGTGGCACGCGTCTGTAACTAAAACATTTCCTGTCTTGACACGTGAAGGTTTAAGAACTTAATCTAAATATTCGCCAACATCTGCGTGACTTTTTCATAGATTTTTTTCAGTATTCCAGAGTTCCCACGGCGACGTAGTTTTTGCTACACACAAAAAGCTACCAGGAAAACATCTGGGGATAGACGACTATTTTCGGATACTTCATGTGTTTATGATGTTAAGTGTAAGGAAGTTATTAATGCTAGTGTATGACATGGGACAATAGTCTTATAAAAGGACTTTTCCTTAATTTTTAAGTCCGTTCAAAGATTGTGTAGGTACTCTTTAATATTACAAACAAAAAGAAAATGTACATTTAATTTTTTTTATGATATCAAGTGAAGGGACGACAAGTCCCGTAACAGCTGCAGTGCGAAGCGAAGACATAAAATTGATAAGACCCTTGTGTTTGTAGTTGTACCAGCACCCTGAATTGCATGAAATAATTCCGCCATGTCCTGTCTATCATCAGGGGACTAGACGTAGACTGGGGTTACACCGAGATTCGGACGAAGAGTTACGCTTCCACTTTTAGTGGAATTCCTTGCATGTAAGCCACTATATAGATGTGCTTGTAGGTTAGATGGTGGCCAAAAGCGCACTTATTTTAACCGTATTACACTTCAAAACTGGAACGCAGTAATGCTGACATTACAACTTGGCAGCAGATATAGGCAAGGTAGACCAGTATTTCCCTGAACGAACATTTTTACAAGGAACTCTACTGCTACACAAATAAAACTTAATTACAATAAGTAAGTACATTAAAAGAAAATATCTGTGTCTATAACGTCAACGTCCCTTAAAGTGCAATTTGGGTCTATTTAAGGCTTTACTAGATAACCGTGTGACATGGTAGGCGTCAACGTCGCTTAATGTCAGGTGATATTAAAACCAAGTATTTTACATTAAAAAAAAGTACGCACAAGTCAATTCGTAAATATGCACACACACCATGCCCACAAACAATATGTTTTAAGGTCTATTTTCGCTATTTTAATTTAAAAGTTTTGACACAGTATTTTATTAATTAAAAAATCGAACACAAGTAAAATTCCTCCGATCTGACAGGACTCTGTGATAATGCGACCTCTTTCATCTACATCCCGCCTTTTTATCACCCTTTTTTCTGGTTCCTGGCCACTTATTTTTTAAGTTTTGAATCGTTCTTTAATTCTTTTTGGTCGTCATGTTCACTTTGCTTCGTTCCGTCGTCACTCCCATGAAAATTCTCGGAGAGAAAAGACCTGTTCTCCAATCATGTAAACCTAGCTGCTCATAAAGCAGCAATAATATATGATATACCAATACAAGCCCTTGTGGGGTAAGTGCCTACGTTATATTCATCCATAAGCATATCTGTACTTAATTTAAACTTAAACTAAATTTTTGTTTTATATCATTGTTTTTTTATTAGCCTTTCTTCTCGTTTTCCTTCACCTTGTCCCTACTTTGTTATTTATACCTTCTACAATAAAGTACTTGTGGACTGAGCGTTACTCTCATTGTTACGCAAGACCCGCCTGACTACTCTGACCTGCATCTGCACCTATGCCAAACTAGGGCCACGGCTCTACCAACGACTCTACTAAGCTTCATACGTCTCTGGTCGCTTATGGTGATAAAAGCAGAAAAAACCAATACAAAAGATCTCTAACAAACACATAGAGAAGGCATAGAGTTGCAGGTTCGCGTTCTGTCAGTGTTAGGTCAAAGGAATTTCTCTTTGTCTTTGATCTTTGTAATACAATTATAATAGTAGTGGTATTATTTTACAAGAAATAAAATGTATATCATTGTAGTAAAATATTACGAAATTTTACAAAATTAAAGACAAAAATATACAAGCCATTTTGTATATAATCACTACGCACACACACAACACATTTTAAGGTCAGTTTTAGCTATCTTTATTTAAAATTCTTGACACATAAATTATTCTACTTACATAAAGATTTGTAACAGGTTACAAATACAAACAAATTCAAATATAAGTCTCTCTTAAAATGTTCCGAAATATGAAAACATATTATAGATGAATTATACAAATACTATAATTTTGTTTTGCACTCACAACAACTCAACTCAATATACAGGGTGTCACACGGCTACGGGACACGGAGGGAAAGTACTATAAATATTGTAGATAGGTTATTTTGCTTCATGTAAATATATATATTTTTTAAAGTTATATAAATACTGTATTCAAAGACTTTTAAAAAGTTGCTTGATTATAAAACGGTGTTCCTTTAAATAAGACAGATTTAGTAACAGTAGAGCTCCTTCTGAATGAGTTCGTCCATGGAAGTAATGCCACCTTACCTATTTTTGCCGCCAAGCAGTAATGTTAGCATTACTGCGTTTCGGTTTTTGAATTAGAACTTTGCGTTTTAAAGCTCTGAGTGGCACTGCAACTGTTATGGACAGGCGTGACGCTTACCACCAGGCGCATGACTTGTTCGGCCCGTTACTTGATATTATAAAAAATGAATAAAGAAAAAGCTACTTCGAAGATATGTAATTAACCCTTTCGACCGGTATTATAAAAAAAAATGTTTCACATTTGGCCAATTGAACTCCCAGGTGAGGCAAGCACCTTTAATAAATTTTGAGTATAGTACATAGGTTTCCAAACTCTTTAGTTCACGCTTACGTTACGCAGCGTGGGCACGCAAAGTGGACACTTAGGCAAGATAAAAAAACTTCAACCACTAAAAACACGTAATTTTTATACTAAATTAATCATAAGGAAAAAACATTGATGTATTTGTAGTTTACCTATATGGATAATTTAGTTTTTTTTACAATTTCAGTAGCATCCTCTGGACCTGGAGGCCCCTACCAGGGACTAGGACTCCAGCACCCACTGGGGAGCTTACTTAGACTTACTTTCAAAAATAAAATAATGTCCCCGTGAAGCAAAATATCCTGTCTACAATATTTAAAATGCTTTTCCTCCGTGTCGCAGAGCAGTGGGGCACCTGTATAAAAGATAGTATAAAAGAGAATTAAATTACAAAAGACAAATTACAGAGGAATATAGCATAGATACACAATGTAGTATATGTACACATTGTACAGATATATTTAGCTGAATGCCCACTTAAATAATCACATCAATGAGCGACACTTCTCAATTAAAAGATAAAATAAATGCAGGACATAATTATCTATTTGACTATGACATAAATAAAATGAGGCCAATATCAAACCCTTGCTTTATTCGTTCGATCTTTGAAGCACTTACGTACCTTTATTTAGTGGCTAGTTCGCATTGTTCATTCCATTGCATTACTTGCATAGTTCAATTTAAAAGGTTATGGTTGAAAACCAGAACGAATATTTTAATATTTTATAATAGGACACGTGGCGGAAACGCTGCACGTGCTCCCAATTAGAACGAAAAATATGTATAAAAAAGGTTAGATCGTATTGAAGCTCGCCATCAAGGGCGGCACCGAAGTGATCATAGAAAACGAAATCATAAAACTCACTTTTATACGGTTTGATATAAGTAAACAATCCTTTAGGTATTTCGTTGTTCAGTATAGGAAATCAAATACCGACTGTGAACTGGCAACCGGTACTATCTCAATTTTGACAAGTTTAC
>NW_020654422.1:19396093-19453194 GCF_003589595.1 Hyposmocoma kahamanoa
AATGCCCGTGTGGTCTTACAATGCCAGGCGTCTATGATATAGGGATGGGCTCTTCGCCTTACGATTGCAGGAGGTGCGATGGTGGAAACGAGGTGGCAGAGAGCTAACGTCTCTCCGTATATTTAGGGCGTTTTCGCATATCAGCTCCGAATCCGAGAAATGTCGGTCAGAAGTTGTCGTAGTACATATGAAGAATTATGTACTGAATCCGAATTCCGTCTTTCGATCCGAGGTTGAGAACAACTTCAATTAGGACCATTATTTTCGTGGAGCAAAGTAACTACGGTACTATTCGTATTAACTCTTGCGTACTGCGTCCGAATTACCTCTGTACCATAAATGGAACTTTCTGATGGTACTACGGTAAAGAAAGGCCGAGTCCGATTACGTGCAAAGGTATCATACTGCATTTGCTAGAGATGAGGTATATCGACAAAGGTTTTCAATAATTGAATATATAGTGAGTGTGTTCATTTCTAATGTTTGAATTTTGATCATAGGTAATGGATTGACATGTCAGTGTTATTACTTTTAGAAAAGGAAAACCGACCTCACAAGTTTGTGGAAATACATCTAAATGTCAAGTTTTATTGAAATCGATCACCGGGATGTGTGTGAAACCGGATTCATTCCCTAGTTTGCCATCCTTAAAGGTAGAATATTTTCTTAAAAAAAATGGGACCAACCCTGAGGTACCCTCTTTCCAAAAAAAAAGAATCATCGAAATCGGTTCACGAATACAGGAGTAAACGCGTACTATTCACACAAAAAACACAGTCACATTAAGAACCTCCTTCTTTGAAGTCGATTAAAAATAGAATTGAACAACAATATTTTTATCGTTTTTTGACCGTCATTCGTTTTAGAGTTTACTTTACCGGGGATGAACAAAAAATAGTATTTTTTTATGATTATCAAGAGACGAGACGCACCAGTTTAACGCCTGGTGGTAAGCAACACGCCTACCCGTAACAGTTATAATGTCACTCAAAGCTTCAAATCGCAAAGATCTGAAGGACATTGCCAATGCGCCCGTCACCCTGAGACATAAAGTTGACAAGTCCCATATGCCATACTTACATGAATGATTGGTGGCAAAAAATAGGTATGTATGGCGGCAGTATTTCCCTGGATGAACACTATGACATGGAGCCCCACTGCTACTACACGTAACGGCTAAAAGAATAATTGAACGGATACACGGTCTTTCGGATGGAAACACCGATTTTAGATATCTAGTTGAAATAATCAAATGAAATAATTTATTGTGTACGCACGTCTATAAGGTCTTATTTAACATTGTTGTGTCAGTGCGTATTGCCAATTTTACGTCATACAATTTACATAATTAAATTAATTACAAAATGCCACATCTTAATTTAAATTTAAATTCTTAATTACATTTATGTTATTGTGTTGTCTTAATTACATTTATATTATTATGTGGTAGTTCACTGTCATTCTATGTTCTTGTCATTTAAGTAATCGCTGACTTTATAATATGCTTTCCTAGTCAATAAATGAAATAATCGCTTTTTAAAATTGGCATTGTCGTTAGTCTCAAGTATATTAAGGGTCGTATTCTAGAACTCTACTCAATGCTCAAGTCAGGATTGCACTGGAAACACAAGCACTGGAAATACGACCCTAATGGCAGGGACTTGAGTATGATTTTCAGTGCTCACTGCAATACTCAAGTCCTGACTTGAGTATTGAGTAGAGTTCTAGAATACGACCCTTAGACAGCTTATTCTATAGTTTTGGCGCCATCACACAAATATTATCATGAAAGAAGGTAGTCTTACAGGCAACCAGTTTCAATGTATTGTCGTCATGTACTTTCCATCTAGCTGAAAAGTGTGTGTGTGTGTAATAATAATAAAGATTCACTCTCACAAAAGAAAGCGTGTATAATTACCAATTTCCTTTTTATTATTTTAATCAAGTGACGGGACGAACAAGTTATGTGTCTGATGACAAGCTACACGTCTATCCATAACAGTTGCTGTGCCACTCGGAGCTTTAAATCGTCACCCCGAGACATATGACATGTCCTATGTGCCTGTAATTTCACCAGCACCCTTACCCTTCAAAACGACAACGCAGTATTTAATGCTCACATTACTGCTTGGCGGTAAAAATAGGTAAGGTGGCAGTATTTCTCTCTTTCACAAGAAACTCTACTGCTACTGATTAAATTAAGCTGCAAGTTAACTATCTTAAACGAGAGACTGGAGTCCATATAAGGTAACTAGACATGTGTACAGATCTCCAGGCTCCCACAAATAGACGACCTCAACGGACACTCAACGGGTTTTGTATTATGAGCACTGGATGAAGAAGTCCTGGTTCAATTCCCATTGGTTGTATCAATTGAAATGAAACTTTCTAATTTGTACCGTTGACATACACTGCATACACTATAATGCTTGTCATCTTGCCCAGGGTGCGCCAGTCATACAACAAAGGAATATACGTCTTGCGGGAAGGCTCCTTTCGTGCACCCCAATTTGCTTCTGGTCTGTGTGTTCTGATTTTGTTGATCTGGTACCATCGAGTATATAACCAGAAATAGAGACGAATTTATTATATTTATTATTAATTTAATTTGTTTGAATACTATTCTGCCAAATCATTACGGTGACAACTGCGCTCTGATTGGTCAGCCCGCATTCGAAACAATTGACGGGTGTCGTCAATTGTTTCACTTCAAATCGACCAGTTTAACTTGAGCCTTGCTATAATAGACCAAAATTGAAGAAATACACGTTTAATATTTAATTACCGATGAAATGTGGTTCCGTTTGTTTTGTAATAAGATGTTTTGCTGTTTTTCCCACACCACCGAATGGAACAGCCCTCGATTGTTAGAGATATTATCTTTATTACAATAAATATAGAATATTTTTGGAATATACGGAGACGTACACACATATCCGTTGTTGGCGCTGTATACTAATTCAGCTTTCTAATTTGTGATTTCAGTACAAAGGAGAGTTGATATTTAAAAGTGATATAGGCCCCATTTGCCTGGTGAGTTGCCAGGGATGGATGCCCCTTATTTCGTCTCTGTTTCTGGTTATATGTACTCGATGTCTGGTACTTATTACCTAGTTTGAGACCGAGTATTGGTATGGTATGCCTTGCACATTATAATTATTATAAAATAAAAAATAAAACCAACAACAATAATTGATAGTATTGCATGGTTCATTATGGGTAGTTTGAGTTGGGTTCGCCATTTTGAAACAAAATGTTATCGATACTAAATTGTATAATTGAATGAAAATGAAACGGTCCGTCTCCCTAACGTCTGTAACCATATGTTTTGTCTGTATTGTGTCTGTTCCAATCGAATTAAAGCCAATTACAGTCAAACAAAAGCATATGCCACCGTGACTTCAACTTTTGCCGTAGACTGCAGTCTGGAGTTAATTTCGGGTTTTAGAGATCCGTATCCTAATATAAAGCCTCTTGATGGCATAAGTAAATGAAACTCATTGTAAGTAGAACTTCAGCAAGGTGGAAGCAGCACGACGTTTATTATAAAGGGAAGTATGCCACCTTACCTGTTTCTGCGGTAATGTCAGCATTACTGTGTTCCGGTTTTGAAGGGTAAGGGTGCTGGTGAAATTACAGGCACATGGGACTTGTCAAGTTACGTCTCAGAGTGACACTGCAACTGTTACGGACAGGCGTGTTGCTTACCATCAGGCGCATGTCTTGTTCGTCCCGTTACTTAATATTATATAAAAAAAGGGTCTATGATATCTCTAAATGATTATAGTAAATGATTTAATTAAAAAAAATATTTTTTTTTGAAATATTTATTTACAAAGGGCAACCTACAGTTTCTTAGTCATTATTTTCAAAGAAAATAACTTTGCGAATGAGTAATACTATTTATTTTTAAGTTAAATTTACCTACAGATGTTTTGATTTATTTTTACTGAAGAGAAAAGTTTATTTTATTAAGTCAATTTACATCAAGTTTAATAAGAACTATAGCCAGATCGAAGGGATTTTTGAACCCAAAAATATGAGTAGTTTTATCATTGATAATGATAACATGAAAAATTGTTTTGTATCTAATGTGTCATATAACGCAGAATAGATAGTTTTAAGATGCATACGGAACCTTACATTGTATTCGAAGTACTTTTAGCCACTTTTTGTAATCTGCGTGGATCACCATATGGCAGTCTCGCATGCCGTATGGTGATCCACGCATCCATGGGATCTTAGCGCAATTTCACTGTCTCCTTTCAGGATGTAAGTGTGTTTGGATCTGGTCTGCTTGTCGGATGTCGTTCAAACATACCACTTTTATTTCTTTTATTTTTTTGTGATATTGTCCTTGAGCACGAATATTTAAAGTAGATTTTTTTTTTTATTATATCAAGTGACGGCACGAAGAATTCGTACGCCGGGTGGTAAGCGATCCGCCTAGCCATAACAGTTGTCGTGCCACACAGAGCTTTAAATGGCAAAGCATTGAGAGGCACTGCCTCTGAAACATAAGTTGACAATTCCCATGTACCTGTAATTTTATCAGCACCCTTAGCCTGCAAAACCGGAACGCATTATTGCTAATATTACTAATCTAGGCGAACTTCTTCACAAAGAGGTTTACTACTGACTAGTTTGTTTTGACCTATAATATAGCTAAGTCAAACTATCATACTGCTTTATTTAATGAGCATTTTTATCTTCGGAGAACTAGTTTCATTATTGCGATTTATGTCTGGTGTAATGACGCGTAATACATCAAACGGTATTTAAGAAACAAATAATGAAATGTACTAACACTGTTTCATCTTTATTATATTTGTCATTAAGATGACATGACAAATAGACGGTGGTATTTATGTTAATGTTTTAAACAAACAGTTTTAAGTCTACCACAAAACATTTCGCTCGGAACCCTGTCTGAACATAATGCAGAAAGATTATTAACGATAGTACGTCATCGTAATCTTTGAACACGTGGATGAAATCTTTGCACAAGCGTAGAAAAAGTGCTTATTCTGTTTCGTTCGTTAGTAAAGGTCCGTAAAGGCGGTTTTTTGCTGGTTCCCATGAACCCGACGACAATGGAGGCGACCTCGCTGAAAGAGCCGAGGAGATCCACGCAAGAATAAATATTACTCGACAATAGGGTAGCTTCTTTGACTTTACCTTGTGTTGCGTGTTGGACATATTTTGATACTTGGTGCTTAGCCATATATACTTTGGGAATGTCGATGCCCTGCTGAAGTGCAGCCTATTTATTTCGTTTGTTGCCGTTGTGCACATTTGCGTTCTTCATCTTCATTTTTCCAATTTATGTTCTTGTTGTCTTTTTACAATTGAATTTGTCTGGCATTAACTTAACGACGACTTTTGACGTGAATTATCTCGAGCCACAGGTGAAATACAAAATCTGGGATTCATCCATTGACTTACAATTATATGGACGTCGGGCGCGCGCTAAAAAGTGTCCGAACTTATAGGGCGTTAAAATCGTATACAGAGCGTCATTCACGCTCTAGTCTTCGTTTGTTCGGCCGACAGCGAAGCAAGCAAAATTAGACAGTACTGCGATGACATTACAATTTAAATTCAACGTTTTAGCTTTTTCATATTCCTTGAAATGTCACTACGTTTAAATAGGTTGACTTGGGACATATTTTTCGTGGTTTTTGTATTAGACCCGTCGTCCATTTATTTGTAAGTCAATGGATTCATCACAAACATTTTAAACATGTCTATTGTAGAACGATCGAGTAATTCTGTTCGGAAATTGTGAGTTCATATCAAGAAACCTTCGCTTTATCGATAACAAAAAAAAACAGATCATCACGTGCTCAAAATAAAACAAGCGTGTTTATAAGATTGACGCTGGAGGGAGAAGTGAAAGAAATTCGTCAAGAGTATGCTGAGGATGGGTTCTTAATCACAGTATACTGGTATACATTTATATGTTTTAATTTACATAATCCAACAAGTAAAAAGATAATGACAAAGTTAAGAACGAATATAAAACGCAGAGTTTGAAGGTCAAAATTAATTCGGCGACGGATTTTACAGCTTTTTAATTTATTAAGTAGGTATTCATGGCTACCTTGTTTTTGTTTAATTTTTACAGCCGATCTTTAAACTTGAACCTGTTTAAACAAGTTATCTTGAACATGATGTAACTATGTAGCTACCTCGACTTTAAACTACTTTACTTTATTAAGTTACCACGAATCAGGTAACTTACTTTTTTAAGGTGTAAGACGGGAAAAAGAGAAAATACAAATTAATAATAAAACAAATACGGTGGAGTGTGTAGACCTGATATTCTACAATAGCCCTTAATGGTGAAGAACACATAGAATTAAACAATACATCATCATCATTTACACGCATCCACTTGAGCACGCCGACTCACCTGATCAGGATCAAGGCCACCTTTCTCAGGTCGTCCATTCTTCTTGTCACAGGAACTCCTGCATTACGTTTTCCTTTACGTGGTCGCCAAGAAAGTCTAGTCTGCTTCATCAACCATATGTCCGGACATTGTCGCAGGACACTGCCATTTGGCATCTCCGGCACTAGCCCGGAGAGCTAGGTGAGGACGAGCTAGACATCTTCCGGTCCTTCCGGCCGCATAGGAATTTTTGAACTGGAGAGACACCGTTCATTCGGAGTCGGGAAGTGAGTGTGCCTTACAGCTCCGCCACCAATGAGGAAATCTGGTAGTCGACTTAGAGTCGGCGGCTCAGCGCCAGCGGTGGCAACCATTAGTCGTGCGGAGCGCGACGGGAAGTGAGCGTGCCTACAGCTCCGGTACCTATCTGGAAGATAGGGAGGGTACTGTACGTGTACCCGGGGCGGCTCACCTAAGCCACTAGTCTTCGGCCACCGAGGCAGTAGTAAATAAATATAGAATATGATCTAATGATATAATAATAAAAATATAGAATCTATATAAAAATATGAAAGAGAAGGTGAATGCCTCAGTTTGTCATGGTTAGTAAATTTATAATAACAACTAGAACTAATTACTAGTAAATAATTCGAAAAAAGAAAAACATAAAGTTTTAACTTTAAAGCAGAAGAATGATTTCTTAAAAGTATCAAATTATTCCAGTCGAGTTAGATTCGGGACATAGAGTCGTAGTCGGGACAACAAAAGCCATAGCGGGCACCTAACGGACTTTTTTGAGCATCGATCAGGATTCGGGATTCCCTTCCTCGTTTATGTAAAGACGTAGTTTTGTTCCCACGCATCCGATAAACTCGAATGTGTGTAAATTAAAACCAAAAACACATCAAACCAAATATTTTATTCCGCAGGTAATAAAATAACACTCGACATCAAAAATCACTACTCATTCATAGGTTAAGATTTTATTTTGTATCATCACGAACATTGAATAGCTAGACAGTACATCATGCATTCGTATCATTAATGTGATCATTGATTTTGCAATAAGCTTTTATTAACATTTCTGAAAAATTTTATAAGTACATTTTCTTATAAAAAACGATTTTTTTTATAACACCAAGTAACGGGATGAACGACTTAGTCGTTTGCCAGGTAGTAAGCGACACGCCTGTACATAACAGTTGCTGTGCCACACAGAGCTTTGAATCGCAAAGATCTTAGGGGCACTGCCACTGCGCACATCACTTACGTTGACAAGTCCCATCACTTCTTCTTCTCTGGACAAACCTTTTCCACAAGGAGCTCTTTTACTACTAAAAGTGCCCTATAAAAGTTTAGGGTGTTCTACAAATGACGAACTAACTTTATTAAGTCTGAGTTCTTTATCGCAAGTTTATTTTTCTTTCTAAAATTAAGGTTATGCTTGCCGTGGTTTTTCGGAAATAATGTTACATATTTAGAACATACATTAATGATTTTATTTGTTAAGCAACACATTAAACGATATTGATAATTTATTCATTTTAATAAAGACAACAATAGCTGCTGGGTTACATTTAAATTAAATAACATAAAACAAAGCCCATCAGATTACTTATTATCTGATTATACAAGAATAACAATAATAACAAAATACGAGAAAATCGTTTTAAAAGTCGAGGTTTTAGGTACGTACCTAAAATCGCGTTCATTTGTTTGTGCTTTTATTTGTTTATTTGACGAAATATACCCGATTATTCATTTGAAAAAATAGTTTAATTTCCAATGCCGAAAATATTCAGGAACTACAAAACACGAGTTTGCACCTTAGAGCGGTTACACGCGGCGATTTTTAGCAACGATGCAGTCGCTAATCTTCTACCTTTGCACACGCGCGCAATTTTATGCAGCGATGCAAACGCGCGATTGTATCGATGGAAACGCGCGATTGTATCGATGCAAACGCGCGATTGTATCGATGCAAACGCGTGATTGTATCGATGCAATCGCGCGTTTGTATCGATGCAAGTCGTGCGTTTGCATCGTTGCTAAAAGTCACCGTGTGTAACTACTCTTATTTTGTAAATTAGGTAATTCACAAACTCAACTATTTTTAATGTCTTTAGTTTTTAAATTACGTATTAATACACTTGAAATCGTAACCGGTTCGTCATTTTATGACTCTAAAGCAGTTTGTTATCGTAATTATATACAGGGTATAACAAAAAGTTCAAATTCAAACTGCATCTGGTGATAATGAAAATGTTCTAGCCGAAAACATAGGCAAATGAATAATTATAAATTAGTAAAAGTTTCGGTTCCCGGTTTAGTACAAAACGTGTCCGGTTAATTGAAAGTTGTTAAATAAAGAGAGTTTTCGCGAAGTGAAAATTATTTTTAGCTTAACTTATCAGTAGCTGATGTCGAGTTGAAGTTCTACGTTGCTTACTCAGGTGTCATGTTAAATAATTGGTAAACAAATAGTTTATATTAAACATTATATAAGTAGTAGTAGAGGTTCTTTGAAAAGTTCATTCAGGGAAGTCGTCAATTACTTATTTCTACCGCCAAGGGTAGCGTCTGAACCCGGAGTCGATTTAAAGTAGTAACGGAAACCCAATGAGCCCAAATGCGAGTATCGTCTGATCAAGGGATTGGTTGTTTGTCAAAAATAATTAAATTTGAGAAGCATGCAGTCCCGGGTTCAGTTGCACCTCGAGAGATGACATTAAATATGTATTGTCTGAACCCGAATTCATTTTCGTTAGATATTTTTATTAAATTATACGACTTGCACGTGGATAAAGATACTTTGAGTAACAAAACACAAAGTAAAAGGCAATTATATCACAAGCTAACGCTGTACAGTGACGTTTAATAATTTATAATAAATTATAGTTCAATGCTTGTGTATTAAGTAATTCCAGGGTAGCAGTAAAGTGAATATTACTGCGTTCCGGTTTTGGAGGGTAAGGGTCATCGAGTATATAACCAGAAATAGAGACGAAATAAGGGTCATATATTCTTCCTGGTAACACATTAGCGATACAGCTCTTATAAATATCAACTCCCGTTTGCACTGAAATATAGACAGGCCAACTATTGACCTGTGTGTACGTCTCCGTATATTCCAAAAAATATTCTGTATTTATTGTAATAAAGATAATATCTCTAACAATGCCGTGCTGTTCTATTCGGTGGTGTGGAAAAAATAGCAAAACATCTAATTATAAAAGAAACGGAATCACATTTCATCTGTAATTAAATATTAAATATGTAATTTTGCAATTTTCGTCCACTGTAGCAAAGCTCAAGTTAACTGGTCGATTTGAAGTGAAACAGTTGACGACACCCGTCAATTGTTTCGAACTCGGGCTAGCCAATCAGAGCACAGTTGTCACAGTAATGGTAAGGCAGAATAATTTTCAAACAAATTTAATGACATTTCGTCTCTATTTCTGGTTATGTACTCGGTAGTATGGGTGCTGGTGAAATACAGGCAAGTTGGACTTGCCATCTCATATCTCAGGGTATCATAAAAGAAAATTCACCAATGTAACTAACAGTTCAAAGCTATAGTCCTTATTTAACATCTTAACATAATAATGTTTACCCCAGAGATCTACGTAGCCGATACCGGTTTTAGAAGCATAAAGACTGTATAAGCGAGACATGCTGCGCAGTTTGCCAAATGGACGTTGTTTTGTTCTCTTTTTAAAATTCATTTCTAGAAGAAACAAAATGCCAATGTCAAGAAATTAACCATGCAGGTAGTGTGTCTTTCCTTTTTTATTGAATCTGTGACCAACAAAAAAAAAAAGAAAAAATGTTTTTTGCATTTGACCATAATGTTATCTGCCGTTAGGTGATGTAGTCGTGAATGGTGCCTATATGCCTATTTATTTAGATTTGTGTGGTGTCTATTCACTCACGCCTAGAAATGATCTATATTTCCTTTTTATGCGGCACAAATATCTAGGAAGCGTTTCGTGCGGATAAGTATCCATTACATAAGGCTATAATTTCTCACTTAAGTACTAGACCTCTAGTTCTGCGGTGATAAAGATGCACATTAATTCATAATAAATTAATACCTTATTGTTATGTGACTATGCAATAAACATTCCTTAGTCACATGATACTATGGTATTAATAATATTTTTAAAAACATAGTAAGTATGTGTGTTACCCTGTTATATTGCATTTTGGGCGCTATACTAGTTTTTAAATCAGTACAGTGTATTAAAAACTGACACTGCAGTCGAATTTAGAACCTCTTCCTTTTTTTGAAATCGGTTAATTACATAAATTATTTATTTATTGCATAGTGTACTGCCAATATAGGAAACTACTAAAGTAGTTTGACTTACCCTTTGCCATAGGCTAAACCAAACTAAGTAAGTACGAGTACTAAGAAGCAGCAGTAAAGCTTGTAAAAGAGTTAATCCAGGAAGTACTGCCATCTTACCTATTTACGTCAGTAATATGACCATTATTGAGTTCCGGTTTTAATAGGTAAAGGAGCTCGTGAAATTACAGGCACATGGGAGTTAACAACTTATGTCTCAGAGTGACGGGTGCAATGGCGGAGCCTCCAAGGTCTTTGTGATTTAAAGCTCTCAGTGACACATAAGTTTTGTTTATAGTGACCCTCCCTATCCACCTCTTGGTATGCGGGAAGGTCACTTATATAACTATAATGATATATATAACTTGTGAGAGCAAGGATCATCTAAGTCAGTTCCTAACTCCAGAGCAGTCCGTTTGCACTGAATTCATCTGGTTCTCAGGAGGCTAATGGCTTAGGTAAGCCCAGTACAGCACCATCCCTATTTTTTAGATACGTACCGGAGCTGTACATATATTACGTACAGATTCCTCACTATGTTTTCCTTGTCTGAAAAGCTCATAGTAAGTTTCAAATGAAATATCTCAAAGATACAAGCTCGGATTCCAACACACAACCCTCTGCTTGAGAAGCGGTAGGCCAAACTATTAGGCTATCAGAGTTTCTTTTTTCAATAAAGACCTCCTTAATATATTACATCTTTATTTCTCTATGATTGCAACAGTACTCTTTTCACATATCTACCGTAAAGTGCAATTTGTTTTTAATTACTTTAAGTAAGTACAGCACTAATGTACCAGAGATAAGGGCGGCGTCTTCAGTCTACCAGAGGTTCTTGCGTCTATAACCCTTAAGTTGTAGATAAGCTGCTGATCTGTAGTGTTTACAAGAGGATACTTGTTTTTTACATTGCTTTAGAGGAGTTCTGTCGTGTGCGTACTTAAATCTTTTTGTAGACGTAAGTAAAAAGACTTTTCTTAAGTTTGTGTTCTGGGAGTTTAAAATTAGAATTGCAACTAATATAACAAAATTATAATTTATTGTAACTTTAGTTGATATCTGACAGTGCCTTTTGTAAAGAGAAAAAAATACTTTTAAAGTTTATTAGCTGGCTGTTGTACAGCTGTTTAAAATTAGAATTGCAATTAATGTGATAAAACTTGACGTTGATAATTCTAAATTTTTTTTTTTTAGTTTATTAAGGTTTTGGCAAAGCCATCAGCCTAAACATGAAGTTTTTATGTTTCTGTAAATATGGCCGCCACAAAGAGGATAGGCAATTTGAGGCGGCGTGTTTGGATTGACTCGGGATTCCTTAAAACGGGCCGATACGGGTATTGTAGTTCGAGATTCGTATAATTTCGCGTTTTAATCTTCGATTAAGGCACAATAGCACTATCCTATTCCACTTTAAACTAGATTTCACAAAATAATTGAAAGTCAAAATAAAAACGACACTTTTCCCTCCAAAAGGTCCAGAGCGAATTCCTATTAATTCTAAAACTCACACGATAGTGTTGCCTTTAAAAGAAATTTTACAACACCTTTTCGAAGGTACTATTTGTAGACAAAAAAAAATACTTTTTTAATGTTTAATAACTGGCTGTTGTATAACTGTTTACAATTGGAATTGCTATTCACTCAACGATATTATTGATATTTTGTTTTATAATTTTAATTGTCTATTTATAAATCCTCTAAGGCTGACATTCATAAATAGAACTATGATTTCGACTAAGCAAAAATAGCGAACTTAGAAAATTTTTCATATTTACAAATCGAATTTTGCCAAAGTTTAAGCAAGAAATTAAACTTTGTGTTTTCTTTATAATTTCCTGCTTCAAGCTTAGGCAAAATTCGTTTTGTAAACCTCAGCCAAGCAGCTCTTACTTAGGGCTGCTTTTAAAAAAGCTTATTTTTTGCTTGGTACTTTTGCCTGGAACCCAACAATCCACTTTTGAAGGTCATTGTGTATTCACTATTGAATCTGAATCAGGATACATTGAGATGCAAAATTGCAATCCCCGTTTTATTATACTCTTTTACAACCCGTTATGGGTATTTTTTGGAACTATCCCACACCAAACAATGCTACGTCATAACGAATGATTTATCTTAGACGAAGATCACACTCACGCGTATCAAACTGCTTAATCACCAGAAACATAGTCTAACGAATGAAGCGGAAAATGTTTAAATGGAAGCCAAAATAGCGTGCAAGACGCTTACCCCGTAAAATATGGCCATATTTTTGATGATGAAAAAATTTTTTTTCTTACCCCTAGTGGGGAAATTAAAATTCTTACCGCCCCGGATATGTGGGAGCGTGCGGAACGAAGCAAGAAATGATATTTTACCAACTTTAAAATTGTTTACATTCTTCGAGAAGCGTATGTTGTAATATATGTACGTATATATATATTTTTGTTTTTATGTCTTTTTTTATTATACTGTGACGGGATGAACGAGTCGGCGCCTGATGGTAAGCTACAGGCCTGTCCATAACAGTAGCAGTGTCACTCAGTGCTTTAAATCGCAAAGATCTGAGGGGCACTGCCATTGCGCCTGTCATCCTGAGACATAAGTTGACAAGTCCCATGTGCCTGTAATTTCACCAGCACCCTTACCCTTCAAAATCGTAACACAGTAATGCTGACATTACTGCTTGGCGGTAGAAATAGGTATGGTGGCAGTACTTCCCTGGGTGTACATTAATATAAAGTGCTTAGAGTCCAGAAGAGAGAGCAAATTCTTTTCCCATTATTGGCCTTAGAAATTTGTCCCCAAAGCTCTGGAACCCGAAATTGTTAATCAACTTGATTGTTCGTGCTCCCTTTAGAATAAAATCCCTTTAAATAAAAAATGGTTCATTTTTTATTTCGGCTAACGGCGGCACATTATAATTACAATAGCGATATCGTCTTACCGTTAACGGACTACGTTTGGGGCCTATTGCACTAAGTTTAGTTAAGCTGGATTTTAGATTCCATTCGTGATGGTTTCAATCTACGACGAAATATCGATGTAACACTTCAAAAAGATAAAAAAGTCTTATCTAATATATTAAGGTCCCTTCTAGTACAAAAGTGCTATTCGAATATAAAATAATTGTTAAACGGAGAAAAAATATGACCTCTTTGAAATAGTTCCTACATGACTAACAATAATAATTAGTATATAAAGATATTTCATTATTTAAAACAATGTAATTCCGTCGTTAATTATTATTTGTAATGTGTAATTAATACACTCCCGGACACTAATTCGAGCCACCTCGCATCAGTATTAAATACCCTAAGCATAAACAATGTTCGATTGATTAAGAACTATCTTACGCAATTTTTAAACTAGAAATTTAAGTCTTTTCCGTAAGTCCTTTTTGGAAATTCAGACTTGCAAAACCGGGGGAAACCTTTTTCTTCGATGATAAATTGTTTTTGTATTCTAGCCCTTTGAGGCAAAAACGCGATCGCGGTGGTTCGAATTATGTGTTCGGGAGTATATTTTTGTTTTTGTTAATTACTTTGTTTGTGTTCTATTTTTAAGTTTTTAGCTACACCCTAACAAGGTAGTCTTGTTTCCGGGAGCGATGGGAGGATTTTTAAAAACTAAAAAATTAAACTACATTAAAACTGACAATTAAACAACTAGACGATTAATCTTATCATTATTGGGTTTTAATCCGTCTCTAGTAATTGTGTGACCTAAGTACAGTATTTCTTTTCGCAAAAACTCAGATTTGTCGAGTTAAATCTTTAAATTGGTCTGTCGTAATCTATCGAATACCGTACGTAGTTTTTGTAAATGCTCTTGTAAACTAGATGAAAATATGATAATAATAAATATAATATCATCTAAGTAGACGAGGCAATGTATGCCTTGGAGTCCCTAAGAATGCTGTCCATTGCGCGCTGAAAGGTCGCTGGGGCGATCTTAAGCCCAAATGGTATTTATTTTTTAAATTATTTATTTAAAAGCGGTTTTAGCTTGGTCAGCCTCATTAACTTCAGTTTGGTGGTAGCCACTTGTTGTAAAATAAGTGCTACTGCCTAATTTATCAAATAAGTCGGTAATATTTGGTAGTGGATACTTATCGTCGAGAGTGAACTCATTTAAACGACGGAAATCAATGACCATCCTGAATTTTAGTACACCGGATGTATTTTTTTTTTTTTGGAAACAAATGGACAGGAGAGCTCCATGGTGAGAACGATTCTTTTATAATGTTGTCTTGCACCAGCTTCTCTACTTGGTTTTTTGTTTCTTCTGCCTGTATTGGGGCTTGGAAAAGAGAGTGCATATCCAAAGTGTCTTCGTCGGTCTTTTTTTTAATTACATTTTATCTCCTTTAT
Organism: Hyposmocoma kahamanoa; assembly: GCF_003589595.1. Lineage (NCBI taxonomy): Eukaryota > Metazoa > Arthropoda > Insecta > Lepidoptera > Cosmopterigidae > Hyposmocoma > Hyposmocoma kahamanoa. Next base: position 19,411,188 of record NW_020654422.1, read on the forward strand.
AAAATAACCTAGACTAAGTTTTTTAACCTTATTAATAACTACTTACGTATTGTATGTATGGACGAGTCTTTAAGATTAATCCCTCTGTTAACTCTTTGTAAAAGATTCACGGTGCAACCCGCCTTCGGCTTAGCGCCAAAGTGCTTAAGTAGGTCATTTACTGGCGGTTAATGTGACTGCATTACCATAGGGGTTTTGTCTCAATGGGATGGAATTAGTAGAATGTCGTTATTGGCCCGATATCTATCATTGCCACTGAGTCAGTGAGGGGGTGAGAAGATATTGGCAGACATTTGGTAACTGCCTTCGTGGCCGAACGGTTAACATATTGGACTGCCACGCAAGAGGTCCCGGGTTAGATTTCCGAGACGAGAGAAATATTGGCATGGCCTACATTTATTTATCTCGTGAATTTGGGTGTCATTTGTGGTTGCCTATGGGTGTATGTCCATGGCACCCGCGATACAAAGTTTCTCTAGTGCGAGGCTATGAGTGTGTGCGTCTTTATTATTATTATTGTATTATTATTATTATTATATTAGTTTTTTTAGTGTCAGATAATCGCACCATATACACCTGGTCTCAAACCTGAAACTATAAGAATGCCCTGCATTATGAGCACAAAAGCAGGAAAATTCGCAAGAACGACACCACCCAGAACATCTAAACTAGAATCAATTCAGAAAAAGAACACAAATTGGTTCCACCGGGAATCGAACTTGGGATCTACTCATCTAGCGTCCATTGGACTAAACAACGGGTAGAGTAGTTTCTTGTTATTTGCATATTATTTCTGGTTCCGTTCATATAGTTAAAAATGTTTAGATGAGTTTTTTTAAAGATAGAACTGTTCAACATTTTATTGCTTACATAAAACAGGTAGGTGAATGGTGTGGGCACTCATTTGCACCATACCATTCACCTACACAAACTAATAATAATGTGGCAATAATTTCACATATTATTGAGCAGTCAGAGACTATTAATAAATAACTATTAAAAACCACAATTCGTCTCAACAGGCACTTTTGAGCACACTTATATTGTTATAGCACCAAAAAACACGAGAAAGTTTCTACATTCTCCCAAGTTTCATATGTTTTAGCTATAAAATTCACTGTTCTATGAGAATCAACCAGTTTACCAGTGAAATAAAATTTGTTTCCTAAATTAATGCTCCACATCTAACTACTGGGTCATTGCGGTCGTCACTTTAATACTTATGAATAGATGTAATAATATTTTCAAGAAGCCCCTATACGATGAATGGGTACTTGTGTCACCTTTAAAGGGCTGACTTGTTAGCCCTGAATCTGATTTCCAGAGGTATAACTGGTTGTTCAATTGGTGCCCTAATACCGTTGCTGTGGTATTCATACTACAGAAAATTCCCTAGTTAGAGACCTGGTATTTGGTGTGGTAGTCTTTTTTCCTTTTTGTTTTTATAATACCAGGTGACGGGTTGTACAAGCCGTGCACCTGATGGCAAGCGACACGCCTATCCATAACAGTTGCAATGCCTGTCAGAGCTTTAAATAGCAAAGATTTTAGGGGTACTGCTACTGCGCTCGTCGCCCTGAGACCTGAGACACAAGTCGACAGTCCCATGTGCCTGTATTTTCAAAATTGGAACGCAGTAATGTTCACATTATTGCTTGGTGGCAGAAGTAGGTAAGTAATTCCCTGACCGATCTTTTTCACAAGGAACTCTACCGATTCTAAAGTCTGGCACATTATTATTATTTCGGATATCTATTTTTGGTTTTCGTCTCTCCCATGACCTAAAGTGTAAATTTTGAATTTTTAAATGGAATACGCGGTATTCCTTTGTGGAACTGAAAAAACACAATTTGAAAATTGTAAACTTTTATATTATTAATATTATTAATAATGTAAAAGTTATTTAGTTTATATATAAGATGTGTGATAGTTCATTGCAAGTGGACAAATTTACCTTTACGATGAAATAAAAATTCAGAAAAATATGCTTTATGATCATGAATGAATGTAGATTAACGAAAATCTCTGCCTACCCCAATGGGACTACAACGCGAGTATACCTACATATAAAATAATTGTAACTTTTTAATAAAAAAACCGACAACAAAAGTTTGTTTAACCGCTTTTACTGTATTCGTTACGTCTATTTGCCAAGTTTTATTGGAATCGGTTAACTGAAAGTGGGTGAAATCCAATAAAGCGCATTCATCGCTTAGTTGCCACCCTTAGAGGTGGAATATTTTCTTCAAACTTTAATGGCACTGATATTGAGGTACCACCTTTCCAACAAAAAAAGAAATCGCGTAAAAGAAACACAAAAATAATTGAGAACCTTCTCCTTTTTTATAGTTGGTTAAAAGAGTTATGGTATTGCACGGAGAAATATTGTAAGTTCTTATTATTAGCACAAAAACTATCTTTTATGGAAGTTAGAAACATTTATTCATTCATAGAATTGCTATTAGCTAATAAAATAACATCACAAGATTATATCAAAGGCACTAGAAATAGTTTGTATGATAATTAGGTGCCCTAGCCAGAAACTATTTACATTCGTAATATATTATTACACTTAGAAATTATCTAATGTATGGCATTATTATGATAACATTCACTAAATCATATAAATACGATAAAATACGACAAAACTACTAAAGAGTACCACAGAGGCGAAACTTAGACCATATATGAAGGTTCTACTACAACATCACTAGTGTAATTATAACTGTGATAAACATTGTTTTCTAGTGAACTTAATAAACAAGCAGGAATGAAATGTTTGATGTGCGCACAGTTTATTATCTTGACCGTTACCGCACACCTTGCGCACGCGTCGACCACTGTCTTTGGCACTGACAGCTGTATGACTGTTACTATCACTTCACATTGTACATAATAAATATCTGGAATTAATCTAGTAAATACGTAACGCTCAGATAGAATTAATCCTTCTTTCTGACTATAGGATTTTGCCTCGTTTTCTCTTGCCACCATTTTAAAGTCTCTTCAAATTGTTCCCTGTCTTCAGGGGTCACTTGAATATCTGGAAGCTCTTTTTTCAGTTCCACATCGCTGTATTGGTTTTCTGTGAAAGTATCCTCTTCTTTAAACTTATATTCGCTGTTTAGAATCAAGTCAGCGTTAATTGCCTCTAAGGGCAGTACTGTGTCGCCGTAACTTTGCATTTGTTGATGAATGGATTCGGCATATTTCACTTCAAAATCGTTGTCATTTACTTCCCCTTCATTACAATAGTTTTCCGGTATCACTGTAAACTGCTCAGCGGAATTCGGGAAACGAAAATGGCCGTCGAGAAGATGAGAGTTTACTTCTTCGTGGCCAATGAGATCAGATGAAGGTGTCAAAGGCTGGATGCCTTCCTCTTCTTCATAAAGATGTGGAGTAGAGACTAGTTGAAAAGTATCTGGCATGGTTAGGTCAACGTACTGTTGCTGTGGTAGCTGGTGTACAGAACCGTCAAGTTCATCCTCTTCCATATCTTCATCGTCAAGAGCGGGTGAGTGAATAGAGAAATAGCTCCGTTCCTGGCTATTTTCTCTGGGCGAGGATGATGCCGGCGAAGGAAATGAATCCATGGATGGCCTTGATGTATTATTTTCTTTATCAGCATGGCCAATATTTAACAAACTTTCGAGATTCCGTATATATTCAACAGCCATACGTAATGTTTCCACTTTGCTCAGTTTTTTGTTTGGACCTCTGTTCGAGTTGACACTCTCGAATGCGGCAGCAACTTCTTCTGGGATATGGCGTCGGAGAGCAGCAAAGCCATCGTTAACTTGTCGGACTCGGTTCCGTTCCCGCGCATTGCGTCTAGCTACAGCCAGTGGTGTAGGCGTGCGTCCATTGTCTTCCACACTATTCTCACGAAGCCTCGGTCTTTTCACGATCACATTGGTAGTAATAGGCTCTGCAGCACGCACTAATGAAGTCACTGACACTGTCGTTGGAGTAGGTATCTTCTGCTTCTTGCTCACTATGATGATTTCTCGTCGCACGTTTGGGGTTCCATTGTTGGTTATGTTCATGGAATTATTCACGGATTCCTGGAGCACCTGCGCCTTACCGAGTGGCGAGTTACGGAAGACGACGACGCCGATCGAGCTCATTTCGGCGTGATGATTTGCCGTTTTCACATGTTACGAGTGTTTGTGTATCATTAGTCTCGGGTGGTTGCCTGATGAGGTCACGTAGAGTGTTACAGTTAGTATAACGGTGGTTGAAATGGTTAGGTGGCGTCAGGGCGCCGTCCACGGCGAGAATGGCGCGTGCCGCGCGGACGCACCTGGGGTGGTTCGCGGGGGGATCAACAGGGGTACTTACGTTTACTAGTTGCACACATGCTCTTTCAAAGGGCGGACCGGGGAAGCGTTCCTGTTCAACGCTAACAAAGCCCCACCCCTCGCATAATAACATTTGTAACACGTTTCAGGTAAATGTGATGGTATCGGCGAAATAAATATGTTTCCATTAAATAGTTTTAGAGATAACAGGTAATTAACGAATAACGTTACAAATTGATAAGTTTGACTTGTTTTTGCTGATAAAGAAACAAGTCGTAATTCGAAGATTTAAAAAAAATGCAGTTATTATATCTTGCCGATAAATTGAATACGAAGTTTGAAAATTATAATGGTGTTATAGAAAAATTAAATATAAACTTGTTAATAACATCGAAATCCGGGTACAAACGGACTACAATTTTGAAGGGGTGTCGCACCCATCTACCGCTACATGTGTGTTCACGCACACATGAATATTATCAAACAAATGTCACTGCACACATTCACAGCAATGGAGCTAAAACCGTTCGCGTGCTTCAATGGAATTCGGAAAACGAGTGCGCCGGCGCAGGGGGTTGGTTTGGAGCTCTGCGCTGAACAATATCGTTTACTTATTTAAAAATCGCTTATTATGATGTAATAAGAGTATACTTACTGAGAAAAAGTAATGGTTTCTTTTCATCGTAAGTTTAAGATGAAAATGATATTCATAGTACTCAAATTACATATTCATAATGTTGCGTCATTCTCTTCTTTTACGCAAAAGATAAAAGAAATATTATCATAAGCATTGAACGATAGTAACGGCTGTAGTATCAATATTAGACTATATAGATATACCTAATTAAATTCAAGGTAATAATTACGTATAAAGGTGGCTTATTAGTCGCACAAACGCAAGTTTTTATTCTGACAAAATAAAACGCAGCGCAGAGCTCCACAGTTTCAATGTGGGAACTGCGGTGCAACGGTGATATTTTTTTTCGATATTATTTAGTTTTTTTGGGTTCAAATACGTCTGGTTCACATATGTATTTTTCCATAATGTAATATCTACCACTACATAGAAAATTATTTTAACAATAGACAATATTAAACCTATAGACTTAGAGACTTAGGCGATTAACGATATCTTTCTAAAGTAACTATCTCAACTACTCTAATTTTCTAGATGATTAAAAAAAAACAGGAGTTTAGCACATTCTGAAGGACAGCTGTGTGATAAGGCAAACATATATTATTTTGAATCATGGTAATTCTTAGGAATTGACCGCTCAGATCGACCCTCAGCTCAAATTAATTTTTTTTCCGTAAGAGAGACGAGAGTCGAGCGGCTGGACACAGGCTTTATTCAGAATCTATTTCTTTACAATCGAAATTAAGCCATTAAGTTTGAAAAATGTATGTCGTATAAGTACTATACGTGTTCTATTTAGTTCAGTTGATATAAAAAATAATTAATTGATATATAAAATGTGTACCTATTGAATACAGCGGTTTTCTTGTAAAATTTCGAAATGAGTTTGTGTAGTTTTTATCTCGAACATTTTTAAGAATCATGTTTATCACGCCGTATATGTCTCAATTTTATTATATATACTTTCTCTGTTACGCGGAATTAAGCAAAGCCGTTTGAGGTTGCAAAAACTTTTAATGAATAAATCTAAATCTTTACATTTTAAGTTTTAATGTAATTAAGTGTTTCTAGTTATATCGTAATATATACTTTCTAATAATTGTTGTGTTCAAAATACACAAGACACATTGATCATCAGTTGATAAACGAAAAGATAATGTATAAAACTGACGTATTATCTGTTTCTATTCAATACACATGCGTCTGTGTGTGTGCGCCCACGCCAGCTGGCCGCCCTTTGCTTTGTCCGATGGCACGCGCCAATCTACTACGGCATTACTATTGTTACCTATGAAATACTACTATTTGAATATAATGAATATTCGACTTTATTTACACGTAATAAGAGTATTGAAATTTGTTTACTAATTGTGAAGGGTTCAGTACTGTGATTCGTTTGGATTGCAATTAAGTTTCTTGTTACAATCTACGAGGAAATGTACCTTATGAATTTGTAGTACAAATAAGGATAATTTTCAATTCGACCTTATCAAAAGAATGTATTACTAAATATTAACATGATAATGCTTCGGTAAACGGGCAGAATGGATATTTAAAGTGCTCTTTTTTTTTGATACTAAGTGACGGAAAGAACAAGTCGTACGCCTGATGGTAAGCGACATGCCTGTCCATAACGTTTGAGTGCTTAAATCACAAAAATCTGCGGGTTGTTGCCGCTGCGTCCGCCATCTTGAGACATAAGTTGACGAGTTTCATGTGCCTGCAATTTCGCAAGTAAATGCACACATTACATATTGGCGGCAGAAATAGGTAAGGTGGCAGTACTTCCCTGGACGACTTCATTCCAAAGGAGATCTATGGCTGCCAAAATCTTTCTTTATTAATCTAGTCAACAACGTGACCATAAAACTTTAGCAATGGGTGACGGGCGTAGGGGCAGTGCCCCTCAGATCTTTGCGATTTTAAGTTCTGGGCTACACTGCAGCCATTATGGACAGACGAGTCGCTTACCACCAGGCGTACGACTTGTTCGTCCGATCACTTGGTACCTATCACACATGTAACGCATTGAAAATTGACTAAACATGGTTACTTCAAGACACTTCTTCTAAAACATAACCTAAAAGCTGTATTACAAAGATTACAAAACTAAAGAATAGTTTGGTATGTAATTATTAGTGCATATCTAAATTTACAAACGCCTTTTTTAACGGGCGTAACTACAGATTTCGTACTTCGAGTGTAGGCTCACACATAGCCAACCACATTTACGCCCAAATTCACTAGAGAAATAAATGTAGGCTATACAAATATTTCTCCCGGCCCGGGAATCGAATTTAGGAACTCTGCGTGGCAGACCAGCACAGTAACTGTTTGGTCACGGAGGCACTTAATTGATGTGATGGCTACTAATATTATTATTTGGGATATCTAGTTTAAACCATCGCCTCATGTTTTTTATATCTTGTTTTTATTATTGTTAATATAATTAACCGAATTACTATTACTTATTTAATTTTTCAAAAGTAAAGTCCTTCTTCCTCGAAGTATGAACTTCGTTACTCTGGTATTCATAGTACAGGGAATTCCATATCTAGCATAATAATTGTTATTATTAGTACCGAAGTCCGGGACACAATGTTTTTTTGAACGCCTGACCATTTGTCATGCGCAACACGGAATATAATAATTTGTCGAACAATACCTATAGTAGGCGTTGATGAAAATCAACTATAAAAATTTGTTATTTTCGATGCAGGCAAACCGACTTTAAAAAAGTTTTGTATGTACCTTACGCGATTTGCGGCATTGCGGCATTTGTGAACCGATTGTGATGGTTCTTTTTTTGGAAAGTGGGCTCCTCAGTATTGGTCTCTTTAAATTTGAGGAAAATATTCAACTTCAAAGGGTGGTAACAGGGATGAATCCGATTTGGCGCACTTTCTGGTAACCGATTTCAATAAAACTTGGAAAAAAGTTACAATTATTTATTGTTTATATATTTTACACTAGCTGGTGTCCTTTCGTTTTGCGTAGAGTAATTATTTCGAATAGCCTACTGTATTATATTAATTTTCATAGTTTTATTGGTTCGCCTTAGAAACTTTCGTCTAGTACTTTTCGTATATTATACCAAAATTCATCATATTATTCAGCGGTTTAGTCGTAAAAACGTTACAGACAGAGTTACTTTCGCATTTATAATGTAACGTAGCAATATTGTAAAGGTAACTAGGAGTTAAGAAAGTCTCATAAATAATGAAATTGAAGCCGGATAAGGATTAAGAGCATGTAGTAATGTTCCTAAATTGAAAAGTGCATCCTGTAACTCAAGCTGTCGCGTTTTTTCGCGCCAATCCGATGTAAGTCGAGGCTGCACCATCTTGTGAACATGTGGGACTCAGCTCAGATCTATGTTACGAGCTAAATTTAGCCCCAGCATATGTTAAGTTGGAAGCAGAAATCTGAGCGCAGATAAAGGTGAAGTAGGTGTTTTTGTGCCCTAACCGTTGCAACCCTTTTGTTTATGGTAGCTGCGAAGATGGCCAAGGTTTTTTTTAAGTATTAAGCAAAATATTTGAGATTGGTTTACTTACAATTAGTACTTTTAAGTGCATTTGTTGGAAGCCATGCAATGAACTTTGTAGTTTGTAGGTAATTCATAATTCATTTATTATTTGCATAACATGGGTAATACAGTTCTTAAACATAGTTTATAGTTCAACCATGTCACCCTGAGGGGCACCGCAAATTTTTTCACTTACGATATACAATTCAAATCAATATTTTATAAAAGTTAAATGATTTATACAAAATATCAAAATAGTTAATAGTAAAAAATAATTGAAATTAACACAGTTATACTATAGGTAAAATATTGTTTAAACAATCTTAATTATTGATAATGTCAACAACATTTACAAGTTGTCACTGCTGTCAAAAAACTCTTGCAACGTGTAAAAACATTTATCTATTAAATAATTTGTAATTTTTTTATCAAAAATGTTGTTGTTAGTTTCATTTTTTATACATTTTAGGTAGGTAAGTGGGTGCCATATTTTTAATGATTACCAAGTTTCGGGACGAGTAAGTTGTGCGTCTGGTGGTATGCATCATGCCTATAGTAAATTTCAATGGTACCCACATATGTGGGAAGGTATATATCTTCCCTGGCCAACAGATTAAGCTCCGCTGCATACGCTGTCCGCAGTACACGTGTTAACGACGTTAGTACTGCTAGACTAGTTTACTTTAGTTACTTCTTTATTCATTTTATTATATTATAATGTGGAGTAAAGCGGCACACATACAAACCATAATCATTACAAAGCAGTAATGTGAGCATTACTGCGTTCCGGTTTTGAGGATTATAGCGCTAGTGAAATTACAGACACATGTGACTTGTCAACTTATGTCTCATAATATGTAGAAATACATATGTCACGGGAAAGTTTATCACACGTTGCATGTGATATACTACTGTATGTGATATACGGCCACAGATATCGTCGCCTTACTTTCTCAAACTAGTACAAAGTTACTGAAATGCAAAAAATGGATTGTATATACAAATTTTGCAGGCTAGTTTCACATCATATTTCCTTCATATTCACACACTAACTTTTACCTATTCTTTTCAGAATGCATCCAATTTACCACCTATTATAAAAAAAAATAAAAAATATAGTAAGTTTTGCAATCTCCTGAATAATCAGTCTTTATAAGATATGAATTTGAAGTTCGAATCTATATAAATACTTATTTTAAATAAAAAAACAGCTCTATGCTACTTATAGCAACGTTTCAAAGTCCAAAATATAAAGCTTAGTTCAGACTGCACACACCTACATCGGTTTCAAAACATAAGCAAAAATAAGAAGCTAATTAATTTGAAACAAAACCGTAACTAATTCAAGGATTTGTAAACCAGTCTTCATTAAACTAAATGCCCTTATTATGCTGTCATAATCCTTCAAATCCCCGGATACTCGGCTTTACAATTCCCCCATGCATAAATGAATGCCTAGCCTAGCCGTCTAGATGCAACCGCCCGCCGCCGCGCCTGTCGACCTTTTGTACCCGTGACCTTACGTTATTTCATTTTCAAGTTGAAGGTTCTCCTTTATTCCTGTTCTAATAAGAAATAATGCGTCTGGGGGATACCCTCAATGGGCTAGCTAACCTGTATTGAGATAGGTTATAGCATTTGAAGGCAACGCGCCAAGACCTATTCAACACAGCTGTTTGGATTTGAATGCAGGTTGTTCGTTGTGTCTGTTTAGAATGAATGTATGGAGACTTTTTTGTGCTGTACTGTAATAGATCTCAAAAGAAGGATTTAGTTTGAAGTTACTTCTTGAATTTTAAAATTTTATAACTACATTACATAAATATATGTAATGTTTTCTTAGTGTAACGAATTCAATAAGTCTTTATATTGATTATTGTTGTATTTTAAGTAGGTAAACGATTTGAACTTATGTAATGCTCACATTACTATAATAATAAATAATAATAACGCACACATTCAACATAGCCCCGCACTAGGGAAACCCTGTGTCGCGAGTGCCATGGACACACACACACACAGACAACCACAAATTACACCCAAACGCACGAGAGAAATAAATGTAGGCCATACAAATATTTTTCCCAGCCCGGGAATCGAACCTGAACCTCTACGTGGCAGTTCGGTATGGTAACCGTTCGGACACGGAGGCAGTTATTATATAATTAGTGCTCGGTAAATAGGTAAGGTATTTCTATCTGCTACAAAAAACTATGTTTTAAGAACAACAACAGCTACAACAGAAATTAGTATTACAATATATTTAGCTAAGTTAAATTTTTTTATTATTGTTTTATTATTATATGTTTTTATACGTTTCATTGAAAAATAAACTTTATCGTACATTTAATGTGTACCGATAGCGAAAACTTAAAAACTTAATATGTATTTGTACATCTTTCTCGTTCCCAGACTTGGCATAGTAACCGCATGACCCTGCCTTTCATATCAATATCTAGAGCAAAAAGAAATATCCAGTCTGCATTCAGGGTAGACATAATACGCTTTTCATAAGTATTGTTTCTTTCCAGACTGTACAGAAATTCGCCCCCTTGGGTTTCTTTAGGACCTCCGACGAGGTGCATTCGTTTTCAATGAACTTGCCAACATCTTAAGAGCTTGCAAACTTAATTTTACAATTATAAAACACCACAATCATTGAACATTCAGTTTTAAAATCATGATAATACCATTTTACGAAGTTCAAAAGTTATTTGTCTAAGCTGCAAGCTCGAGTCCTGGTAGCTGTTCCGTGCAATTATTTCGCCTCTCGCATTGAATAGTAAAACCGTTACATGCTGAGAGCTTATTATTTAGGCACAAAGACTTGCTCATATAATTTAGGACTTGCAGAATTTGTAAATGTAAGAATGAATTAAATTCACATGGTAACATAATTAGTTCAATACTGTGATTTTTAGATATCGTGAATTAAAGGGTTTTGATTCGAATGGACTTAGACGTTAAATCAAATGAATAAATTATGTTAAACTGAACAAATCTTTCGGACTTCCTAATGTTAAATGAAACAATGTTTTCGGATCTAAGTCGCGTATGTTTGTTTTGAAACAAATCAATGTTTCGGGTTCTTTATAGGTTCCTTAGGCTGATAATCGGCAAAAAAAAAACAAACTTCGCAACTCTCACTTCGTTAAGTGACGTTATTGTACAGCTAATAAGCCTTACAATTTCTGTATCTCATTAATATATTAATAATAGCTCAGGCACTTATGGGACTATGAGGCGTGAGTTTAGTAGCAGTAGAGGTCCTTGTGAAAGAGTTCGTCCAGGAAACTACTGTCACCTTATCGATTTCTGCCGCCAAGCAGTAAAGTGACCAACATAAAATATGAAGAAATTGAAAATATATACTATAAAATGTAACTGTCTCCGTGGCCGAACGGTTACCATGCCGTTACTTAATTATATATATATATATTAAATGTAAAATAATTAATTTTTTTTCCAATGAAACGTATAAAAACATATAATAATAAAACAATAATAAAAAATTTTAACTTAGGTAAATATATTGTAATACTAATTTCTGTTGTAGCTGTTATTGTTGTTAAAACATACTTTTTTGTAGCAGTAGAGCTCCTGGGAATAAATAGCTTACCTATTTACCGAGCATTAATTATATAATAACTACCTCTATGGCCGAACGGTTACCATGCCGGACTGCCACGCAGAGGTCCCAGGATCCCCGGGCCGAGAGAAATATTTGTATGGCCTACAATTATTTCTCTCGTGAGTTTGGGTGTAATTTGCGATTGTCTATGCGTGTGTCCATGGCACCCGCGACACAGGTTTTCCCTAGTGCGGGGCTTGTGATCTAAAACTCTGAGTGGCACTGCAATTGTTATGGACAGGCGTGTCGCTTGCCACCAGGCGCACGACTTGTTCGTCCCGTTACTTGGTATCATAAAAAAAAACTAGGGAAACCCTGTATGGCCATGTCATGGACATAGATAACTTTAAATTACATCGAAACTCGCGAGAGAAATAAGACAAGACCATACAAATATTTTCCTTGACCCAGAAATCGAACGCGAGATCTCTGATGAACAGCATGGTAACCCTACGGCCACAGAGGCAGTGGTCATTCGATTGTTGTATTATTATTTTGTGATTTGTTTTACTTTTATTATTTCACTGAACACCAACCAGTAAGTCCGCAAGAGTTTTCTTATAAGTATATTTAGATCCGTAACAATTGCACAAATCGCGAAAAGCTAAAAATTCCTAATGATGCTGGCTTGAGAATTTCAAAGTATAATTCAAAGTGGGTATCGTAACTGTAATTTTGATCAAACTTTGATTACAGTATATTACTCGATTTAAACTTAACCGACCAAAAAATATCAGACTCTGGCAGATGTTTCGGCCCGCGCTGCATTAACTACAGTTTTACATTTCTTTCTAACTCGAACATCGACAATATGAGAGAACGGGATGGCGGTAGATTGGGGGTTGGAAGGTTTTGCCACGTGACCTATTCCCCGTTGCGCCTACGCACACATGTGAAGTTGAACCCTTGATCATTTTATTGATCTCGGGAAAAAATCCCTGCCATTAATGCGATTGTGTTAGCCGACTCTGATTTAAGCGCAATTTCTACTTTTGAATTAAGTTGATGCATTTTATTTGAGTCTATTTATGTGTTGTGAAATTAAGTGTTATTTGCCTTGTTGATCTGATTTTGGTGAATTGTATTTTCATTACGGGCACTAATAATACGTTTCCTAAATGGAGTACCACAAGGTGCGGTCCTAAGCCACGAGCTTTATATAGTTTATACGTTTGGAACTATCTCTTGATATGAGAATTAGCATTTGATCCTTGTCTACTTCAGTTCAGGAAGACAAAAACTTAAGTGCCTATAAGAAGCCGCTTCCGTAAACATTTAAAGTTGCCGACGTAAACGCCCATAAACGCTCTTAGAAGGATCCCGAAAATAATATCATCAAGTTATTGGCTTCCGACGATTTCGTGAGGAAAAACATATACTGGACGTCTAAAGTTACACTACTTAAACTGTCGTCAGCCCGCCACCCACACGGCTTGTTTTTTACTAAACTCGTTTTTATGCTTAGCCTTCCTGTTAGAAAAACAAACAAATTTTTATAGACTCCCTTCGTATGCCTAGTTGCGAATGAATGATGGATTCCGAATGACTTGTCTTGCTTTTGAATTTAATGACGTGAAATTACTATCCTTAAACAGTTAGCGATAAAAAGTTTTATAATGTCCTGTTTCTTACTTCTGTGAGGAACCATGTGCTGATTATTTTTTCATCGGGATTGTGTTCTTTCTTTTTGATCGTCTCTAAAAATTGTACAGCAGTTTGTCTGATATTTCTTATAAGAAATTTGGTTTTAGTTAGATAACACAAACTGATGTCAAACGTAACTATAACGAAATCTTTATTACTTGTGTATAGATACTAAAATTTTAAATTAATGACATTTGTCACGTAGACGTGATCCTAGGCTATAGCTAGAGCTTCAATAGATGACTAGCGGTATGACTGGTCACAAAGACAGTCAGACTAAACCGATAGAAATTCAAAATTAGATCGACTTTCTTTTGGACTAAAAGACGACCAGGGCAGTACCGACCAAACCGCTGACATGAGAAACCAACTTCCTTGGACTCGTATTATACAAACAGACCGTGCAGCATTTAAATAATATTGTATTCCTTAAGACAACCTGTACCTGTTAAGGCATGTATTTATTATATTGTTCTTTAATGTTAATAATAAATAATAATAATAATAATTCATTTATTCGCTTCAAATAGGGTTTATACATGTTGATGGTAAAAATTAAATTAGCACTTAAACCTATTCAGCCTTCTTAAATAAAAGCATGCAAATACAATAATCAAATAATACACTGATAGATTAAGACTAAATGTAAAAACAATTATTGGACAATAAATTGATAAATTAAGGTTAATTTATTTAATACGAGATGTCATAATCGTGTAAGTCGTGATTTAAAGTAAATAATATTAATTGTAAAGAAAAATGTATGCATCAATTAATTACTTAGTCTTTATATGTCATGAATTCGTCAACTGAGTACAATAAATGACCAAAGTACTAACTACGCAATTCCTTTTTGATACTAGTCAATGGAAGAAATTAAAGCGATCTGGTATATTATATAAACAATTTTCCACACTTAGAATAATAACGCATAGAAACCTAGTCCGCACACGCTAAGTGAGGCAAATTGAAGCGCGCCCAATGGGCCTACACGAGCGGGCGGGCCTTCAGTGCTCAAGGTCAACTTGCACCGCGAACAGATCAAGAATTTTAGCTAAAAATGACGAAATGTGCGGTAAATGAGCGTAAAAATACGTCAGACAAACATAAAATAGATACTAACATCACATTCCACAAGGAAGTAACGCGTTTCAACTTGTATTTTTATATAAATATTCACTAAAACCGAAAATTAACCTACTACTAAAACTAGCCTACATGAATTTGATTTTTGCCTCACTTGTGACAGTTCGTTTGATATGAACTATCACTCTATGTTTCCACACAGGTATTTTGGAAACGTGTTGTTTTAAGATTGTATCTAGTATCACTTTGTTGTATGGTCTGTCTCTATTTCATAAACAATGCTCATTGAACCTTATGATTCCGAACGATCAGAGAAATTTAAACTTACCGTAAAAGGCAAAAGATGTTATCTGTTCATCGGTATATTACTTTGTGGTAAATATATCAGGTTCGTTCAAGTGGCTGGCACATCGGGCTGACGGGGAGTAGGCAGCGATCCTAATCAAAGCTACTTGTACGATTCTGTTTCACGAGTCGTTGCTTATGGTAGTATTAGACGTTATAGGGTTGCTTCTGTTTACCGTTATTCTTATATCTATTTTGTGGCAACTTTTGACTTGCTTGCATGTCACTTTTGTTAAAACGGTAGTCTCGTCGGACTAAAATAAAATATTACAATGTTTTAACAAGGTCATGGTAGAGTAACAGAGGCCGTGGGTTCTCCGCGGCTGTTGAGTCATAAACCGTTTTGCTCGCTAATTACCACCGTCTTCGAGTTTATTATGAAATGTTAAAAATTTTGTTAGCAGTACAGCTCCTTGTGAAAGAGTTCGTCCAGGGAAGTACTGCCATCTTACCTATTTCTGATGTCAAGCAGTAATGTGAGTATTGCTGCCTCCATAATCAAGACACCAATCCGTGATGCCGGTACAAAAATATCAACACGTAAGTACTTACTACATTCAACAAAGGTTTTTTATTTATAGTCCGAGAATATTGTGACGAATACCTTAATTTTATCGAGTTCTTATGTTTTCACGATTGTTACACGTAGGAAATGTAACTAGTTGTTAGTGTAGTCAGTCAGCCGTGATAGCCATGGAACCTGCAAAAGGGAAAAAAAAAAACAAATATACGCAGTTTAGATCCCAAAAATAGATTCATTTCCAACATCTTAATTTTTGCAAATTACGTATACAACGTAATGGTGCAATTAATAACTAAATTTAACAGCCCTACGCTCTGAGTCAAGTGTAAGCATTTACGCGCCGAACAGGCTGTTGTCTACTTGCTATCATTAATCATCTACAACCAATTTACACGTCCCACTGCAGGGCACGGATCTCCTCTCAGGCGAGGGTTTAGGCCATAGTTCACACGTTTTCCGAGGGTTGTGAACCTTCTTCGACAAGCAAAATAAATTCCGAGAAACTCTACCATTACGCTACCACGACTTTTTTACTCGGTGCACTAGCTACAAATGTCCTCTGCCGCTGTCCGATGCGGTAACATTTTTTTAACACGTTCATGCCATACCTTTTTCTAGTTTTTATTGTACTCAATTTAAGGTAATATTATTAATTTAATTTATGTACGTATATAATTATGTACATAGGATTCATGTACGTTAAATATCTATCACGCGATATGGCGTGATTGACATAATGCAATTATTGTCCACATGACCGGAAACGGTATATCGCGTGATATGTAATTCGGTAAAATAACTTATATATTTTACAAGTAAAAAACATTTAATACAATAATTATAACTTTAATTATCAGTCTATTATAATCACATTTTAAATAACGTAGAAATACAAAAATAAACAATTATCAAAAATCAACATTTATAAGGAAGTTACTAGTTTTTGTTTCGTTGGACTAATTATTATACAATAGACAGTGGCTGGCGACCATCTCCACCACACGAAAGTTGATACTTTCCCTAGTGGCCAATATAAATATTACGCGTCGTTTAGCTGTGGCCGCCGTATTATTCCGCTTAGAAACTTGGTAGCGACGTCCACGCGATAACGCGAGATCGGCCGTTTGGAGAGAACTCGCATCACGCGATATCGCGTGAGTGGCAATTAGCGTGTTAAGTGACAATGTGAGCACACGGTACTTTGCCAAAGTTTTGTTCTAATCTTAGTTACCGGTTACAAGTTTGGACATTCCACGCTTAGTATTATTTATTGGCCGTCCATCAGATATCTTCCTCAACTTGAATGTTTGAAGTAAAAAAAACAAAGGTAGCCACTACTGTGGACGTTTGATTTACGAGAAATGAAATTTTGGGGCCTTTTTAGCGGCAATTAAAATATTTAACGAACCTTCCGCAGTGGGTGGTGGGCGACAGTTCTCACGAGCCTATTAAATATAATTTTATTTTGTTTTCTTTACGATTTATTGTGTCCTTGTGTCCTTGTGTTTATGATTGTGGGCTTGTGCGTCCTCTGTTTTATGAGGATACGATTATGGACGGTGGCGCTAAACCCTTGTGCAATTTTTTGTTGCAAACTTAAAGAGATTGCCGAAAGCAGAAAAGATATCTATTTACTTTTTTATTATCTCTATTGTTTATAATAGATTCTTTTTAAATACGTAACGTACTTTTGCATAAAAGCCATTGTTAATACAATGACAGCAACTCTATTCACTAAAAGTAAAATGTCAATAATATTTATTATTATTATATAGAACCTAGCAATTCATAGTATCATGCCGATTAATTGCCATTGATTCAAAGAAACAACCCTTTCCTACCATTTGTTCGTGTGTCAACATTCATAACCGCACGATGTTATCATCTGTGCGCATACGCAGCGCGGCTCAAATAAAATAAAATTCTATTATGAACGATTTGTAAAACGCGCTGTCAGCATGACGCGGGCGCGTCATGAAATCATGTTTGTTTTTTATGAAAAAAGGGTATAATAGTTTTGTCTCCTGGACAATGTTGTGATGAAATCGTCGTAGTAGCGTCACAGCATGTGGCTGACGGACCGTTCACTGTTTGAAAGCTACCACCCGCTTTGTGCTATTGTACTGAATTAACATAAATTCATTTTAAAGCTTAACCTTTGATGTACCCCCGTAGATACTATGATACAATTAAATCGGCATGTTTACGGCCTCGAGAACGGGGCGCGTCGTCAGCTTCCAGTCATTACTATAAATTCTCGCGAGGAACTCGAACATAATGTTAGCCCCGCGTTTAAATCACTTCCCCGCGAACGCGTGCTGCGTATTATGCTATCTATTGCAATAATTTCCGAGGCGTTAAAATGAGCCCGCGCGGTGTCGGTCGACGCGCAACGAGAACAATTTAATTGAATAAAATTAGCCAATAAAGTGCGCTTGTCGAAGTCCGCCACAATGGAATACCGCCTCCAGCGAGAGCTGCTCGTAAAACAAGCTTATTTAGTGGAGATCCCTTTGGGAATCCGCGTTAAACGGTCTAAAGTACTGTAGGGTACGCTCAAACGTGTAGAATCGTTCACGCTTTATAGAAGGTAATGGTTTGCTTGCTTGTCATTCCGTTTATTTGAGATTCCTAATAAAACGTTAGGTGAAAATTCTGAACATTCAATTGTAATACAATCTATATTACATAGTAATAATAATTTACAACAAAATGCGTCATAATACATTTGCTATCAACTAAAGGCATTTCTTATAAAAAAAAACATTATTCAGTCTCAAAATTCATCCAGTAAAAGTGGCGCCTTCGCAACACTTCGCGACACAAGTTATTAGCACAGAAGGTATTAGTATACTTCATTTCACTGGTTAACTTATTCTACATATAAAATTTAGCACAAAATGTAGTATTTGATAATACGTTGAAAATTTTAGGCAAGCCGGTGAAGATCGAGTTATATGGACGCCTCGCCACTGCCAAATAGTTTAAAACATGCAACATTTATATTGCGGATTATTCATTTATTATTATTATACAAACTAGATTTAAGTACAGTTTGTTACACACTGCCAGGCTCCACATGATGTAAGTAATATTCATATTCAAATCTTTATTGCTTGCCATATGATATCACAAAGATGTTATAAAAGTATAATACAGCAGTCACACCAGTTATTTTTTGTAATAACTGTAATACCAGGGTTCGAAATTACAAGATATAATTTCTTTGATCATTATATGATAATTATCTATGTTGATTCATGGTTTTGTCACTTTAATTTTTAACTAAAAATGAAAAACTGTGACAAAATTAAGTAAACAAAACGAAAAAGGTTTGGGAAAACGATTTTTGTGACTTTTCGAGATTAATATTTGACACGTTTTGGGTACGTCTGATACAAACACTTAGCACGAAACTAGCAGTAGCATTTTGTTGTTACAATTAATTTTATAATTATCGAAGTATATTTTGAGGCCATTAGCGCAATAGTGGTGTAACCCACATTACTTTTTTTCTACGGTCACTTTAAATGATATCAAAATATATAAATATTTTATATTTGGTTGCTATTTTCATTTATATAGAAAAATTAACAATTATATACTTTTACATGAAAATAGCATTCAAATATAAAAGAATTATATACTTTAGTCATCATTTGAAATATATATATGATATATAAAAAAAATTAATGTACGTAAAACCACTATTGTGCTGATAGCCTCTATCAATGATAATTATCATTTGGAATCCTGCTTAATAATAATATTATGGTTTCAATAAATAATATTCTTTTCTATTTTATTCATTTCGTGAGAGTTATGGGTATAATTTTAAGTAATTAATTGTAAAATTGAACACTTGCGGAGTCCCGTTGGTCGAGTATGCATGATGTGCACAGTTAATGGTGGTCGTTGTACGCTCACCGCCCGCGGGGAAGTTGCTTCCAAAACCAGCGTTCGGCCGCGCAAGGTCTTAATCAACTGCAGGTTCAGCCGATCCTCTTGGTTCGATTGTTTTACTTTTCTTTGATAACGAATAGTGAATTCATCAATTATCAAATAAGTAATTCCTGGCACAATAGTGTCCCTGAACATCTGCCTTTACGGTCCTACTCCGACATGGGCTATATATATATATATTTAAAAAATTGTAATAAATTAATTACGCTGTCTCTATAGTAAAGACAGTGTATTTAAAACTAAGACTGCAGCAAAACAATTTATAAATATTGCTAATCATTCGAAGATCAGAGCAACCGGCTTTAGAGGTAAACAACTTGCAGGTGGATATTTCAAACTCTAATTCGCATGTGCATTATTAACATGCACTTACAATCTGAATATGCAGGAGATGCAAATTGGATATTTCAAGAAAATGTCAGCTCTCATATAACAAGATAATTGCAAATATCATACGCCAATATAATAAAGCGAAATTGCTGAAGCCCATCACTATAATGAGGGAGCTCGGGAGTGGGCACGAGCCAGAGAGTCGGAGGCCGCGTGCTGAATCTTAAACAACAGGTTCGCTTTACACGCGCCGAAATCCTCGCGTCCACTCATCGCGCCTAAATTGATAGACGTCTCAACTGTACTTAACGAGGGAATTCTTCACAACACTTTACACCGGGAGACGTCGTTTTGATTAACGAATAATCTTCAACGTTTTCACATTCTGATTTATCGTTCGCCTGTTGTAAACTTCCTCATCCAGCTCTTTTTACAAACACGAGTAATTTCTTCTGCAAAAATCACAGTTTGTAAATGTAACTTATAAGGAATTTTGCTATTAGCAACTGTACGCGTGACAAATGCCGAGCCTCGCTTTGTCGGCGGCCTTAATGAGACGCCAGCCAACCGGGAGACAAATTTGTCTCATAAATATCTCAAGGATGCGTCGATCTGCATCGTTAATTAAGTAAACTGGATATCGATACCGTAATTCATTCGAGTCTTTATTACGTCATTTATTGGATGTAACAAAAATACCGTAGAATCGAATCATCTACAGTCGGAGTATCGACAAAGTAACTCCAATTAAGATGTCGCAAATAAGAAGGTACTTTTTAATACAACTCAATTTGCGGCAAAACTTTTAAGAATGGCTGCAGCTGTGGTTATGCCACCTGGATGTTACGGAAGAGCGCAAATGCACAAGACACGAAATGTGACCATTAAAATGATGGAAACTCTTGTACTCTTACACGTTGCTAGCGAAAGTACAGGGGTTTGCTCCGGGCCCCTATATTTAGTCTTTTAACGAGTGTTCCTAAAACCTCAATTTGCCAGAATGCTGACAAATAAGACAGAAGTGCGCCACACACGCTGCGCATCAACCGGCAATCCCTTATGCAAATATAACAACAACTGTTTGAGTTT
Organism: Hyposmocoma kahamanoa; assembly: GCF_003589595.1. NCBI lineage: Eukaryota > Metazoa > Arthropoda > Insecta > Lepidoptera > Cosmopterigidae > Hyposmocoma > Hyposmocoma kahamanoa. Next base: position 19,432,269 of record NW_020654422.1, read on the forward strand.
AATACAGTGATCTTGCTAAAGAATGGGCGGTAAAAAGAAGGCATAACGACTGCCGGCGAGACTCTGTACAATGAAATTATTTAGCGATAATGAAATAATTTTCCTGGTACAGGGTCAGGAGCCTGTTAAGTTTGACACTTAAGTATTAATTTCAACTTTGTACCGTTTATAACGATGGATTGTACTATCAGAGAAGTCCTATCTGTACTATTAAAAAACTTTAAACGCGTTTCCGAGACTAAACAAATCTAGTAATCTCGGACCCACTTCGGAAGTCGCTTGTGCACTATAAGTCCTTTTCGAATCCGAGAAAATGCAAATATCGCTTGTACTTACACCTTGTCATAAAATGATCCCTGTGACATTTCGGTAAACGCTCGAAGGGTTCTTTGTGCGTACAGACAAAGGCGACCAGTAGCAACCACCCGCTACTTGTTCTTGTCAATCAATGGCGTTTAATAATATGATCTGATCTGTCTGACACGTTAAAAAAGGGTAAACAAAATCACACCCGTTGGTGTTATACGGTCACATTGCCGCTGGAAATCTATAATACTGTAACCCGCAATACCTTCAAAAAGATTTTTTTTGCATATTCTTGTTCAGTTTTTTTTTCTGCTTCGATTGGTCTCATGTCTCTAAAATGGAAAGTAAACTTTTTTCTGCCTAAGGAATTTTAAAACGATTTAACCCACATAAAATCAAGTGTTTTTTTTGCGAAATGTACGTTACATCAAGTACCTAGTGCCTACGAGGAATAGAGATGGTTTAATTATTATTGAATTTATACTAACACGTAACAATTCTTTAACGTGTAGATAATCTTTTTTCTTGTAGGTACCAACTAAATAAAAAAATATAAGAACAGAAAATGAAAAACTAATAATCAAGAGTAAGATTAGTTGTTGATTATTATTCTTTTATGGAATTTAAGGAATTTATAATTCATCAGTTCTAAGAACGATGTAAAGCACACAAAGTGTCAATGATTTTGTTTTATTGTGTTAAATCTCCAATTATAATTCGATTTGTTTCGTTGTACTCATTGTGACCAAAGTCTTTTTCACAAATAGTGGTATATCTTTTTAATAATCAACATTTTAAAAGCCATGTCAATTGCATGTGATTTTCACTAACACCATTTTAATGTTAGGTAACATAGCTTTGGTTTAAAAAATATTCTTACAGCGGTATTGAATTTCGTACATCTTCAAGAAGTTAACATTTAAAGACCAAAAATGTGTTAAGGAGCTCTAATTCATTTACATCACTCTTAAAATACCGTAAATTGACGGCATTAGTCGCTCCTTCATACAAATTAACTTGGAAGTTAAAGCGTTCTTTGGGGTTAAAATCTGAAAACCAAATTGTCGTAACCCACATGATCGTCATTAGGAGTAGAACTATTTCAAATCCGAGTTTATTCTTAAGTAGTCGTATTGTTTTATAGGTTTATTTGCTAAATTTGGCACAAACAACTCGAGCCGTTTCAGAGTTAAATTCAGTGGCTCCAGTGAAAAGTTGAGTTTTTGAGTGTTACAGCATTATCGCTTTCCAGCGACGACACGCACAATGATAATTTTTCAAGGAGAACTTTGAGGATTCTTCAAACGAATTCCAACTACGACAATTTTTTTCGACAATTTCAGAAATACGTAAGTAGGCAGTATTTCCCTGGACGAACTCTTTCACAAGGACTTTACTTAATTTGTTTCATCTAGTTCGTATTGTTTTTGCGACTTTCTAGAGTCGACGACTTAGCGGTGGCAACCGCTAGTTGTGCAACGCGCAACGGGAAGTGAGCGTGCCTACACCTCCGGTACCAATCTGGAAAATAGGGAGGATACTGTACCTACGTGCACCGGGGGCGGCTCACCCGAGGCACTGGCCTCTCGAGAACCGGATGAAGTCAAGTGACAACCCTGTACACTTACTAATCTAGGGTCAGAATCTGAACTTATAACGTTCCTGTACGCGGTCGGTAGGGAGTGTCACTATAATCAAAAGTAATGTAGTAAGAACTGGGCCTTTTTACGACTTTCATATGGAAAAAACTTATGATCACATATGGCTTTGTTACGCAAAGGTTACGACCAATGTTTGCATCAACTAATCGCCAAGCAGCCAAGTTGCGATCGTGTTAGCACAGTTAGCATCTTGTTAACAACCCCGCGATCCCTCATTATTGCCTAAACAAACTGCGATAAGAACTAAACAAGCTTGAACACCGGACCGCTTTTTAAGATTTGCGAATAAAAAAAGATTGGAATGTTTTTTCTTGCACCTGTTTTCTTGTATCGATATGGCACAAGCTCCTACCACCCGTGTTCTAATAATACTTATCGTGACTCGATCTTAGGAAGCAAAGAATTATGGCATATTTAAACAATTTATGGGTGTCGCAAAACAAGCCAAATACTGATAAGCCTATGTTTTGCGAGTCTTTAAATGTTTTACCAAAATCTATAATTCAACGTTTCTGTCATAGAAGGAAATAAAAGATTTCAACACGATTCTTAATCAGCAGAATGAGCTTTTTAAAGTTCCGGACTTGTGACTCAATACGAGTATATGAATATAGACCGGATGCTAGCGTGGAGTGAGTGAAGGTACATGATATAAAAGTGTGAAAACGACGTCAGAAAAACAATGATAGAGTAATAAATAAATTAAGTAGCATCGGATCTGTGAAACAGTTCAGAAACATTGAGTCTGAAATCACGTATATTTGTTTTTTTTTTCAATTAAATGTATAAATACGTGATGTTAGCTTTCTGAATGGTTATAATTATTTTAACTCATATAATACGTAATAGGTAGATGTGCATTTGTTTACTTTTTTCGCAAAGTTTTTAAATTTTTTTATTCGCCCAGGGAAGTACTGCCACCTTACTTATTTTGCTGCCAAGCAGTAATGTGAGCATTACTGCGTTCCGGTTTTGAAGGGTAAGTGCTGGTGAAATTACAGGCACATGGGACTTGTCAACTTATATGTCAGTCCTCATCCCTGTTATAGACAGGCGTGTTGGCATCAGGCGCACGACCTGTTGTGAAAAACAAAAAAACATGATGTTATTATTAAGTTTTTTTTTCTACGATCGGCCGAGGAATTTTTTAAAATCAAACTTCGTAAATAACATTTTATTTACATGTTTCAACATTAACAACAAAGCAATTATTTTCGTATTTAAATGCCTGTCAAAGGTGACTCGAACAAATAGAGTACGTGTAGGTTAAAGTAATGAAGTCATTGGCAACTGCTTTAAATATTTAACGAGACCTAATGAATTAATATTTCACGATTAATTGCAAAAATAATGTTATTGGTCGCATACGAATTGACGTTTGACGTGATTGTCTTAGTTATTAATGGCAATTTGTGTTTTGTTTCTTTTAATATGCTTTCTGACAACACTATACGGGTGGAATGGAAATCCAGCCCTTGTACCATTGGCGGAAAAATGTAGGTAGAATTAAAATTTAAACAAGTATTTAACTTTTTATCTATGCCATTCGTAGGCAAGCATGTGTTTACAATATTTATATATATTAATAATAATATTAGACATCACGTACGTCCCTCTGGTCACAATGTAATTAACAAAGCACTTATTATTTATAACAAAGATCCAACACTTAGAAAAATTAATTCGATCTTTGATATTAGTAATTATAAGTAACTAGTGGAGTTATTTTACAAATAAAAACCAAAAAACTTCGTGACATCCAAAAAACATGGATATAAAAACATGAAATATGTAACGACTAACGGTACTACATACATCTAGACCCGAAACAATAAAGAAAAGTTAGTTTCTACATTGACCTGGCTGGGAATCGAACTCGGGTACTTGGAGATGGCGACACCATGAAAACCGTTATAGAAACAAGGATAAATACACCGAGATAGAATTATTACCTCATTATTTACAATTTTATTGAATAAATATGTATACACATTCGAATCCGACCGCATCGAAGGAATTTTTTCTGAGTGTTTTTCTCAGTGTTCGATCTTTGTATTAATAATTATAACAAACTAGTGGAGTAATTTCACAAAAAATAATTGAATATCAATTCAATAAAAATTTAATTAATACAGTGAATAGCTACATCTCTCGTCAGGACTGGTAGCTGTAAAGGTACTAACTGAGTGATAAATCTGTCATAGATTTCTCATAGATGGCGCTACGACTAAAAAGTCGTTGAAAAACCAAATACAAAGACACGACGCAAGCATATAGAGGAATTCGTGAGGTCCGTTGGTTCGTTCCGTGGCTTAGTTGGTATAGCGTCAGGCACGGTATGCAAGAGGACGTCGGTTCGAATCCGACCGGATCGAAGGAATTTTTTCTGAGTGTTTTTCTGAGTGTTCGATCTTTGTATTAATAATTATAACAAACTAGTGGAGTAATTTCACAAAAAATAATTGAATATCAATTCAATAAAAATTTAATTAATATGTATACACATTTTATGTTAATTTAATAATGTGATATACAGATAGATTTAGTTAGTAGAGCTTCTTGTGAAAGAGTTCGTCTAAGGAAGTACTGCCTTCCCTATTTCTAATGAGAGCATTACTGCGTTCCGGTTTTGAAGGGTAATAATGCTGGTGACATTACAGGCACATGGGACTTGTCAACTTACGACTCAGGGTTACGAGCACAGTGGCAGTGCCCCTCAGCTCTTTGCGATTTAAAGCTCTGAGTGGCACCGTAACTGCTATGGACAGGTGTGTTTCTTAACAGCAGGCGCGCGAGTTGTTCGTCCCGTCACTTGTAATCATAGAAAAATATAATTACCACCTTTATTTCCAATTTTATCGAATAAATCGAATCAAAACTTCATACTTTAGACCGTTGTCAAAGTTGCCCGTCTGTCTGTCTTTTACGGAATATATTTCAGTGAGTGTGCTCATAAGCTCCATCAGCTCATCCCGCCCGCCCCCTTTTACCATCGGACATCCAGACATACGGCGGGATATCATCCTTACTTGGTCGATATTCCCTTGAGGCGTACTAAGCTTTTCATCATCTTTTATTATGCGCACAGCACAGGAATGGAATTCCCTGCCTGCGTCTGTATCTTCGAATTCATACAACCCGGGTATCTTTAAGGTAAAACTGAATAGGCATCTTCTAGGCAAGCTTGTTCCATCGTAGATCCTATCTTTGCCCAGAGCTAGGTAGCAGTCAAGAGCAAGTCCATTTAATTTAAAAAAAGAGAATAAAATAAATATAATATGTACACATTTTATATTACAAACTTAAGAACTCGATATGTTTTTATATCTAGAACTATTCTTAAATATCTATAATAAGCATTATTTGAAGAAGCCGTGGTGGCCTAATGGCTTGATCTACCGCCTCACAAGCAAAGGCCGTGGGTTTGAATCCCGGCTTGCACTCCTGAGTTTCTCGGAATTTATGTGCCAAATTTAATTTCAAAACAATGAGCTTTTCGGTAAAGGAAAACATCGTAGCCTGCATGGCCTAAATCTTAGAGGAGACCCGTGCCCTACGTGCCGTGACGTATAAGTGGTTTGATGACGATGATTACGATGAAGCATTACTTAACGTTCTATCCTCGAAAACCTAATATCTCGGTGACAATACTTCTCGCCAACCTGTACGTCTGCATTGGTCTAGATTCCACACAAATTGGATTCAAAGTATATTCCATAGTATTTAAGTTTATTTGAAAAGAGCAATCCCTAGAGTTTCTTCTTGCTCGTTCTTTATAAGGAAATCAGCACAGTGAGCGAGCAGACAATAAATTTTTTAACATGTAGCTAAAAATGAATGTTTTCAAGTTTGTCTGAAAATCAATGTGTCAACTCGGACTCGGCCAGAGTTGCGGATTGTGACCTAAAAACCTCTACATTGACGAGACCCATATCCAACTGTAGGACGTGTAATGGGTAGAAGATGGTAATGATGATTGGATTGTTAACCTCTCACGCCCTTACCTTCATTACTTTATTTTATATAATTTTTTATAAATAAGTATTAGAGAACATCACGTACGTTGCTCTGATACCAAAGTAAGTAGCTAAAGCACTTGTGTTATGGAAATCGGAAACAACAACGTAATTAACAAATCATTTATTATTATTAATAACAAATTTGATATTAGTAATTATAACAAACTAGTGAAGTTATTTTACAAATAAAAAACAAAAAACATCTTGACATCCGAAAAACATGGATATAAAAAAATGAAATATGGAACGACTAACGGTACCACAAACATCCAGATCCGAGACAATATAGAAGTTAGTATCTTCACTGACCCGGCCGGGGATCGAACCCGGGACCTCAAAGATGGCGACACCATGAAAACCGGTGAGCATGCCACTTGACCACGGCGGCCGTCAAAATATGAATGCGAAGTATTTGAAGAAAAGGTTAGATTTTTGCAGGCGACGACGTGACATCCTATCGTGTAACGCATTAGCACATTCTTGATGACGATGCCGCTAGATGGCGTTGAACCTTTTATGCAATTTTCTAAAACGCACTATTGAGTTGTTCATGGAAATCGTATAACTGTGGAGTGATTTACAAATAAAAACGTGCCATCAAAACATACAGGCTGTTTCATTTTTGGGTATTTTTGGAACGCTATGCACCATTTGATCTAGCAAACCAGTTTTTCCTGCTTCTCCTCCGGAGAATCGCCTTATCGATTAATTCAATAATCTAAATGAATCAACACCACGATGTTCATAATAGTATCTATTACAAAATAGCTTGGTGTAATCTAATACTTTTTTGCCGACCGTGTAACGGAGTGCACGCTTTGACGTCTTAATCAGGTAAATTAGTTATAATAATATAAAAATGTATAAAATTACAAAAAGAGCCGTCTCGTTGTAAAATTATGAGATTATTGATTATTAGGCTATTACCATAGGACAAATTACGACAGACCACATTAATTACAACAATTAGAAGATGAAATAAGATCGGCAGTTGTTTGAAGACTCCTCTATTTTTACTTAATGAAGACTGTTTCTTATTTTATACGATAGCTTAATTATATAAATTTATAAATAAAGGTTAGCAGAACACGTTGCTTTAAAATTATATGCTGTTTGGAAAATATGGAAATCCCTGAATAGTCTCAGGTTACAAGTTGGTGAAATGGGGATAACCCCAAATGGTTTTGTGTCGGGTATGTATAAACATACCCGACACAAAACCATTATACATGCATATCCACAGCGTCTGGCCAGCTGCTTCCGTGAAGACCTGCTAAAGGCAAAGATAGGGGCATAGAGGTGGCTTTTTTTATAATATCAAGTAACGGGACGAACAAGTCGTGCGCCTGGTGGTAAGCTACACGCCTGTCCATAACAGTTGCAGTGCCACTCAGAGCTTTAGTCACCCTGAGGCATAAGTTGACAAGTCCCATGTGCCTGTAATTTCACGAGCACCCTTACCCTTCAAATCCGGAACACAGTAATGCTGACATTACTGCTTGGCGGCAGAAATAGGGAACATGGCAGTACCTCTCTGGACGAATTCTTTCACAAAGAGCTCTACTGCTACAAAAAATGTGCTGCTTACTGGGCCATAGAAACATAACTGATTTTTTATTGGTTTTTGTCATTGACAAGCAGCAGTGGCAGATAGAGCTTGTGAGAGAGTTCGTCAAGGGTAGTACTGTCACCTTGCCTATTTCTGCCGCCAAATAGATAGAATGTCAGCATTACTGTGTTCCGGTTTTGAAGCGTAATTAATGGTGCTGGTGAAATGACAGGTACATGGGAATTGTCAAGTTATGTCTCAGGATGACGGGCCGTCGCAGTGTCCTTCAAATCTTTGCGATTTAAAGCTCTTAGTGGCACCAACAGACATCAACTGTTATGGTTAGGCGTGTAGCCAATAGGCGCACGACTTGTTCATCCCCTCCCTTAATATTAAAAAAAAAAGGCTTAAAGAGGTATAATAATAATAATAATAAAGACAACGGCAACAACTAAAATAAAATATTACACCGAGCTCGCTCTGAAGTACGGACTTGTGCAATAGAGGTTGCCATATTACAAGTTTTCACCGGAGCCAATACTCGAAGATGACCGCACCAAGGTCTATTGGGATCGACTCATAATCACGGACAGGACTATTCTTGCGAATAAACCTGATATTGTGATATTGGATCGATTGCAGTCGAGGGAATTTCTTGTGGACGTTACCATCCCGCATGATGAGGGTCTCGTGAAAGCCGAAACCGAGAAACGCCGGAAGTATCTCGACCTGGCGCACGAGGTCACCGACATGTGGGATGTGGCCTCCACTGAAAAAATCCCAATTGTTTTGTCCGCAAACGGGTTAACTCCAGTCAGCCTTTCTAACAGCTTGGGGCGGTTGGATTTCTGTAGCGTGTCGCTTCCAGCACAAATGAAGAAGGCGGTCCTGCTCGATACGGCACGTATTGTTTGCCGGTTCTTGAACCTGAGTCCCTGACCCCGGCCGAGAAATACCGCCTCTCCCGTATATAAATTCAAAATTAATCTTTTAGGCCTTGGGAGAGGCGAGAGACTAAAATAGATTATAATAATAATAATGTACCTCTTAATTAAGAAGCATTTAAAAAAAAGGTGATGCCGGTTCGAAAATCTCTCATTAGATGCCACTAGTGGCGCAGAATGCCGAATAATCTACTACAAAGATCTTTAACAAAGACACATAGGTGATTTTCTATAACTCGATGACTTGACCCGTAGCTCATTTGGTTAGAGCAGTGCTACAGTTCCCATCGGGTCGAAGAAAAAAAATCTGTGTTTTCGATCCTCCGAATCATAACAAAACCAGTAGACTTATTTCACAAATAACCTGTAAATACACGAGAAGCAACTTATCTTCCACTAGATTACAACCGTTCAATACAATACATAATGCCTTCGTCGTTTAGCAATCGACTTCATAGATGTAGTTCATAATATAGGAAGCATAGAGTACATAATGGCTATACCAAAATGAAAGTGTATTATAATGGAATGACATTGCCTACATTATCACCTCATTATCTGACGAGGATATCAATTTACAAGAGATTTCATGGCGCCGTATATTATGATGTTTAATAGACTCTACTATTTCCATGCCCCTTCGAACCCAATTTGAAATGACTTGATCTTTTCAAATGTTTCAAATAGTAAGATCTTGACAAAGTTACTTTTGCATATCATCTAAAGATATACGATGGAGTGCGAGGAAAGGGGTATAAGACTTTTTAATAGTATATTGTTTAGTAAGAGTTTTCATTGGGCTGTAAAGTTATATTTGGCGGTTTCTATAATGACATTACGACCGATGACCGAACGCGAACGGACGGACGGACGATATAGAGCTATTATTAATACATATATTTTTTTCTAACTTGTTATCTGACTCGAGAATCCTTTCAATCCATCGGTTCTATTGTTTTTCGACCACTTTTTTTATGTTGATATCAATATTTTTTACGATCAGAATAGCGATAAAACAGTGATTTGTTCGTAACTGATATCGTATGAGATGCCTTTAGGCTTCTTATGGACCGTTTATCATGTAGCGGCAAACCTTCTTTGTATGTAAATGTTTTATTGTTACAAAAACTTAAATCGGTATCGATTTAAGAATGCATAGTAACGAATTAGTACAGTCAAGTGCAAAAATATGCGTTGATCCAGAAATGATAACCGTGTATCATAAATATCGAACTGGAGGACAGCAATAGAGCTACTAATAAAAGAGTTTTTTTATATAAAGTGACAGGACAAATAAGTCGTGCGCGTGGTGGTAAGCGTCACGCCTGTCCAGAACAGTTGCAGTGCCACTCAGAGCTTTAGTCACCCTATATAAGTATAAGTATAGCATAAGTTGACAAGTCCCATGTGCCTGTGATTTCACGAGCACCCTTACCCTTCAAAACCGGAACACAGTAATGCTGACATTGCTGACATTACTGCTTGGCGGCAGAAATAGGGAACATGGCAGTACCTCTCTGGACGAACTCTTTCACAAAGAGCTCTACTGCTATAAAAAATGTGCTGCTTACTGGGCCATAGAAACATAACTGATTTTTATTGGTTTTTGTCATTGACAAGTAGCAGTGGCAGGTAGAGCTCCTTGTGAGAGAGTTCGTCAAGGGTAATACTGCCACCTTGCCTATTTCTGCCGCCAAATAGATAGCCGCTCAAAGGGCACTGCCACTGCATCCGTCACCCTGAGACATTAGTTGAAAAGTTCCTTACCCTTAAATCTTTACTGCTTTGCTCGCATTACTGCTTGGCGGCAGAAATAGATAAAGTGGCAGTAGTACCCTAGACGAACTCTTTCACAAGAAGGTCTACTGCTACGAGAAGTTCTGCTACCTTACGAATTTCTGTAAGTCCCATGTGCCTGTGATTTCGCCAGCATCTTCATCCTTCCAAACCAGAACACAATAATGCTTACATTACTGCTTGGCGACAGAAATAGGCAAGGCAGTACTTCCCTGGACTCTCTCTCCACTCTCTTATAAGGAGCTCTACTGCTGCTACGAAAATATATATATGTCGCAGTAAAAGGGGAGACGTTTAGGGGAACTTCGTCGTAACTAACTGTGTCAGGAATCATTTGATATTAATTGGGCTATAAGTTCATCGTTGTAAATTCTTTAAGTCCCGCGGTAACTAAGAACGTCAAAATAGTTAAATTTAGAGGCAATATATTTGTAAGTGCAATCTCACAACCGGCGACTTGTCAATCTTCTTCCCCGCCGAAAAACTGACACTTAAGTACTTAAGTAATAACTACAGTAATTGATTTAACGAACGTACTAAGTACTCGATGTCTTGATAATCAGTAATCAACTATTTTAATAACGCGTCGTTATATATTATATTTTTAGAGTTGACTGTACTGTTAAATGAAGAGTTATATAATGTGAAATGAGAGTTTTTAAGCGGCAATAGAATACAGATTCGTCAAGCTTTTCGCAACCTGATCTGACACTAAACATACCTTAATGATCTTAAATCTCGTTTAGCCACTTTTTAGCAATTTACGCACTGTTATACAAAGAAATCGACGTTGAGAATTTAACAATAAAGGGTTTACGATAAGTAGATCGTAAAATATCATCATTTCTCACGACTTAAACTCCTGTGCAGATAATAAATGCAATAATTTTACTTTCTAAGTGGATTTCGTAAATCTTTTATTTATATATTTTTTAAAATATACTCGCTGGTAATAAAATCAGGTCAACTGCAAAATTTAACAGAGAAGTCAAAAACAATAAAACTGTGGGCCAAAGTGGGCAAAAGTGTCATTCATTTAAAGTTTTTGCTGAAAAATAAATTTTAATTGAATAATTTTCGAAGGAATTTTTTCTGAGTGTTTTTTTCTGAGTGTTCGATCTTTGTATTAATAAATTATAACAAAGTGGTGGAGTAATTTCACAAAAAATAATTGAATATCAATTCGATAAAAATTTGATTAATACAGTGAATAGCGACATCTCTCGCCAGGACTGGTAGCTGTAAAGGTACTAACTGGGTGATAAATCTGTAATAGATTTCTCATAGATGGCGCTACGACTAAAAAGTCGTTGAAAGACCAAGTACAAAGACACGACGCAAGCACATAGAGAAATTCGTGAGGTCCGTTGGTTCGTTCCGTGGCTTAGTTGGTATAGCGTCTGGCACGGTATGCAAGAAGACGTCGGTTCGAATCCGACCGGATCGAAGGAATTTTTTCTGAGTGTTCGATCTTTGTATTAATAATTATAACAAACTAGTGTAGTAATTTCACAAAAAATAATTGAATATAAATTCAATAAAAATTTAATTAATTTATTACTGTTATATTTTATTATTTGTGATTGGTTGGATAGCATCAGTATACTATACTAATTATAGATTGATTGCATGTACAAAAATTATGACAATTTTGCATGTCGCATGGTGGATTTTTTTATGGCACTAAGTGACGGGACGTACAAGTTATGCGCCTGGTGTTACGCAACACGCCTGTCCATAACAGTTGCACTGTCACTCAGAACTTTAAATCATAACGATCTGAGGTGCACTGCCGCTGCACCTTTCACCCTGTGACATAAGTTAACAAGTCTCATGTGTCTGTAATTTCACCAGCACCCTTACCCTTCAATACCGGAACGCAGTAATGTTCACATTATTGCTTGGCAGCAGAAATAGGTAAGGTAACAAGCTCTACAGCTATTATTGCATTGCATACTACAAAATCCATTCCCGTAAAGTCTTTGTAACCTGTAAATAAAATTATTTGACTTTGATATCGATTATACATATTTATCACAGGATCTAGTTCTGTTTTTAAAAAAGTTGATTTGTACGTTTTTGAATGCTAATCTTTATTTTTATCAGACTATGAACTAATTACCTCAAACTAGTGAATTTCCCGTACTATGTACAAAAGTAACGATGTTGACTCCGTGGACAGAATCCAGAATAACCAATTTGTACAAATTTTGATAAAATAATTTCCTAAATTGATCCTACAAAATAGGGACTTGACACCAGAATTTCCTTGCACGCTCATGGTCATTATTAAACTGTCTAGGGATCGTAAATATTTTCAGAATCTTTATTATTATTCAAAGAATTTTTAACGACCCAAATGCTCGGCCGGTGAGTGTATTATGAGATTACTTACAGAGTAAGTTGTCCAGTACACATATTTTTACAATGCGTGAAATTTACATTACAAACGAAAATGGATTTTATTTGTTAATACTTTAATCTCGTATTCAACTAGAGCAATTCTGTATACAAACAAATAGAAAAAGCGCACAAGTAATGCAAATCTATTCATAGTTTGAGGCATGTACATTTCTTTCGGTCAATCACCATTTATCGTCCAATATATGCATAAACGCATGTATCGCCCTAATATTTCAACTACGTTATAATAAAACTCATATAATCGATATTTATTTTAATCGATACCTTGTTAGGAGTCGATTAGAATATTCGAAAAACTATCTATATTGATTATAGTTTGGACATACAGGATGATTGATAAAGGTGTTTGTATAATTTCGTGGTGGCTTAGAGGTGAAATTAATATGGTTGTTTGTTTTAGTGTAGATGGTATAGTCGCCATCGCCGCAGGCGTCTAACGTCTTTCGAACTTTAATGAGGTGTCGAATGTAGAGCTTCATTTGTTCTTAAGCTGCTTGTACACTTGTTCAAAGTTAGGAAGCGAATTCGTGTCGACTTCTTCATGTTTATAGTGCAAATGCGACTCTAATATATATAATTTTAAAACGAAACATACTGCTAGGCACGAGTCTTCTCTGAAAGGACGTTTTGTCTTGGTTTTAGGTATGCTTATGTTGCTACAATTTTTATACTGAATAAGTAAAATGTTGACTGCAAAATTTTTACTTTTAAGTAAGGTTTTTCAGTTTTTTTTTCAGTGCTGTCATATGTTCTGATTTTTCTGCTATTTTCTTACTGTACGTGGTTGGGGAATTTTCATAAAAAAAATTATTTATTTATAATTAATATCAGGATATGATTAATAACCTGATTTTCATAATAATATATTTTTGAGAATATACTCCACTACTTTGTCTAACTAAGTATACAGGCACGATTCGAGTCCAGTCCATTTGTGTTTGTTCGGTTCTTGTATCAATAATAATAAGGAAATATTATTTTACTTTTTAATTTCAAAATTGCAAAAAAACTTGATTTACAAACTTTCGAAATTTCATTTGAAAAGTGCACATCCAGGCTTTTTTTTAACGACTTAAAAAAAGGAGGACGTTTTCAATTCGACTGTATTTTTTTAAATTATGTTACGCGATAATTGTGAACCGATTTTTTTTAGCGCGCACTTCCCGGTAAAACTTGGCAAAAAGATGCAATTCCACGAACTTTTGAGGTCTGTTTTTTTAGCACTCTGTACTGACATTATATTCCACATCCTTAGATTAAATATCTAAAGTAAAGACTACAAGGTAGAGTAAAGACTATTCTGTCGTTAGCAAACCTTTTTAGACTGCCTCATTGGCCGAACGGTTACATTTATTTCTCTCGTGAGTTTGGGTGTAATTTGTGGTTATCTATGGGTGTGTCCATGGCAGCCGTGATACAGGATTCCCTGGTGCGGGGCTGTGATTGAGTGTGCGTTGCGTTGTTTTTGAATTCTGCACGTAGAAAAATTCGTGAGGTCCCCTGGTTCGTTCCGTGGCTTAGTTGATATAGCATCTGGTACGGTATGCTAGAAGACGTCGGTTCGAATCCGGCCGGATCGAAGGATTTTTTAATGAGTGATCTTTGTATTAATAATTATAAAACTAGTGAAGTAATTTTACATAAAAAATAATTGAATATTGCTCACTTGTGATCTCACTTCACGTTCATTGACCAGTGTGCATACAGTCTTAAGATTCTCGCTCCTGAATTGAGTTGGGCCGGGTCGTCAATAAATAAATATTTATATTGTGTTAATGATAAATAACATTCGATTGAGATTTAATAGATAACATGCAGTGCCGTCGCCTGAAGACAAGCTTCTAACATTGGACATAGAGTTTGGTTTTTGGATAAAGCATTGAAAGTGTTAAATCTGTGAATAACATTAATGCATACTGTCGAATATATAATCAGAAATAGAGGCGAAATGTCATTTAATTTGTTTGAAAATTATTCTGCTAAATCATTCTGGTGACAATTGCGCTCCAATTGGCCAGCCTAAATTCGAAACAATTGACGGGAATTGTCAATTGGTTCACTTCAAATCGACCAGTTTAACTTGAGTTTTGGTATAATGGACGAAAATTGAAAAATTACATATTTACGTATATACCGAATGGAACAGCCCCCCATTGTTGGAGATATTACCTTTATTACAATAAATACAGAATATTTTTGGAATACACGGAGACACAGGTCAGTTGTTGGCGCTGTACTATTTCAGCTTTGTAATTTGTGATTTCAGTGCAAACAAGAGTTGATATTTAAAAGTGATTAAGGTCCATTTGCCTGATGAGTTGCCAGAGACGGATAGCCCTTATTTCGTCTCTATTTCTGGTTATATGCTCTATGATGCACACACTCATAGCCACGCACTAGAGAAATCCTGTGTTGAGGGTGCCATGGACACACACATAGACAACCACAAATTATGCCCAAACTCACGAGATAAATAAATATAGGCTTTACAAACATTTCTCCCGGCCCGGGAATCGAACCTCTGCGTGGGAGACCATCATGGTTACCGTGACAGGAGATAGAATATCGGATCATGCGTGGCGTTCCTCAGGGTAGGATCTTTGTCCCTATGTTATTTAGTAAATGCAAAATTGTAGAATTACAATCAGTATTGAAAGGTATGTAATAAATTGCAAGTTTTTGCCTTTAAATTATTTATAAACAATGAAGTTGAAACAGGTTTATAAATGTTATAAAACATCGACAAGTTACCCCAGACAAATAATTTTCAATTAGCAAATCATTTACAAAAACATTTCATATAACATTAACTTGTCGTTGTGACGTGATGACATCAACTGCCTGCAGATGTATAACTTTACTATTACATCTGATTTATATCGTAAGACTATGAATAAAAGAAATATATTGTTAATACATAGGGAAAGGTGCTTTAAGGTTTTGAGTTAATAATCAAAATGCAACGATCGCCTAGTTGGCAGGATTCTAGATGACTATGTAGGAGACCTTGGGGTCAATGCCATCCATCGAGGCATTTTCGAGTCATTGTTTGCTTAAAAACCATAGACCATTGAATTTATATTTGAAAAAGAACCAACCTCAAAAGTGTGTGGAATTACATCTATTTGCCGAGGTCTATTGAAATTGGTTAGCGGAAAGTTGGTGAAATCCAATAAATTGGATTCATCACCTGATTTGTCACCCTTAGAGGTGGAATGTTTTCATCAAATTTGAATGAGATCATTTTTGTGGTTATTCCCTTTTCAACAAAAAAGGAATTCGAAATCGGAGGACAAAAAAAATGGAGTCGAGAACCTATTCCTTTTTGTGAAGTCGGTTAAAAATATAACGTATATTGGTAAATATCTTAATCTTAGAAAACAAAAATAAACCACTGGCTCAGACTTAATAAAGTTAGTTCCACATTTGTAGGGCACTGGGTTTTTCACGTTTTTTTTTTAAATTCCAGAAGATGTACAAAATTTATCACACAAAGTTCAAAGCTCATGTTATTATTATAAAACCATTGAGTATATAAATAATATGAACGCATGGTATACTTCAAGCTATTACATGTTTAGTATGATATAAAAATAACCTACGAATCACTAGTGGTTTTTAAGCGATGTGACAATTTCAACTGTATATCGAGTTTTTAAATTTTCGCGATTGTTAAACACAGGAAATGAAGCTGGGCCCCTTAGAGCGTTTGTGCATAAAGTCCGTTTCGTGTCAGTTCCGAATCCGAGACGGTCCGAAATGTCACAGGTGTCCGAAGTGTCATTTTATCTCGAGAAGTACTAGCGATATTCATACTTTCTCGGATTTTAATTGGCAAAAGTGGGTCCGAGTTTTCTAGATCTCTATAGTCTCGGAGTTGGAACGAATACGTAGTGCGTAGACGCGCTTACGAGTCCCATGGTCACGTCTGACTGTAATTTTAATTACAAGTGTAATTAGATTATCTACGAAAAAAAATTGACTTAAAAACTCTTCCTATGGGACAGCTGAGCAGCCAGTCCTTTGGTGCAAAAAGTATCTCCTCTAAAAACTAAATACATGTTAATCATTACCGACGAATAGATTTATTTAATAAGAAATGAATTGTTCGTTTCTTTGGTCTATGCTCTTTATCGAACAGTTTAAAAGCAATCCTTTAGAAGATTTATTAATGGATTTTTTCTGCCCTTCACGCTTAGACAGTTTTACTTGTTTATTTTAATAGAAACTACTGATAATTTGAATATTATCGTTCCCATAGCGATCAAGTATTTTTATTATAATAAATTGTGAAGTGTCTGACATATTCCCTCAGGATATTTAATTTCTTAAAAATAAATTAAGAATTGAGAGATTTGGACCGTTTATTTTTGTTTATTGTGCGATGTTGCAAGACAATTTTGACGATGGGTTGTTTTGTAGACTTAATGTAGGTATACTATTATAACATATGAGCGCTAAATTACCTAAACTTGTTTTTTTATCGAGCACGAAGAAATAAATGGACATAACTGTATAAATGTATGTATTTCTATGACTTTGATGGCCTGGTATTGCAAAATTGATGCGCACAATTTCATAGAAGTTCTCGTAATAATGTGTTTTTGATTATATAAGTATATCTATGTAAATGTATTTATAAGAGTGATACCACCTCCGTCCGCTGATCATCCTCATTCTTTCTAAATCACGTTACGCGCGTAGGTCCTAGGTACATTCTTTGTACATTTTTTCTGTATTCCAAACAACTGTTAAAATGTTGTTTAAGAGTATATTAACTACTCAATTCGAGAACCTGCGATTGACTAAACTGATTTGTTTTTATTCAGAAAGGCATAATATGTAAGCGCCCAGCGCTCGATTACCCGATCACTAATTGTTACGGAACACGGAAAAGAAAATGCTATTGAAATATTTCTAACAACAATCGACTGAATTGGTTTTTCCGTAGAGGAATGTCGTAAAAAATGTAAATTGTCGAAACTTTGCTTTTTATTATGGAACGAAGTTTATTCCATCGTCTTTCGGGCTCCATAGTTCATTACCGGTATCTTCTTTTTTCATTATATATTGCATATTATATTACGATACCTCCAATGAACATTACGCCAACTTTATTTTTTGGTCATATCCTGTTATTTTTGTAAACAGACACACTTATTTACTAATTTTATATTTCTCCAATTTTGTGAAAAAAAAAGAGAAATAAAGAAACAAAATACAAAATTCGAAAAACAAACATTAAAAACGAATTTAGTGAAAAAAGAAACAAAAACAAAATAATAACGGAACAGGTACAAAATTAAGGTGGCGTAGCTCTGATCCCAAAGTAAGTAACTAAAGCTTACTTTGGGATTGGGATTAGTGCAGCGCCAACTTAATTTTATATTATGGAACGCACTTGTGTTATGGAAATCGGAAACAACGTGGTACAACAAACACCCAACCCGAGAAAATATAAAAAAAAAATTTTTACGTTCACTCGGCAGGACATTGAATTCAGAACCTCAGAGATGGTGACACCATGAAAACCGGTGTGCAACCACTCGATCACAGACGTCGTGAAAATTAAATAATACACAATAACTTTTTTATAAAAAAAAAAGCGATCTCAAAGTTCGTGGAATTACATCGATTTGCTAAGTTTTATAGAAATCGGTTACCGGAAAGTGCGCGAAACAGATTCATTCCCTAGTTTGCCACCCTTAGAGGTGGAATATTGTCTTTAAACTTAAGTAAAACTAATATTGAGGTACATTGAGTTACAAATAAATGGACGTCGGATCTAATACAAAAACCACGAAAAAAATGTCCCAAGTCAACCTATTTAAGCGTAGTGACATGTAAAGGAATATGAAAAAGCTAAAACGTTGAATTCAAATTGTAATGTCATCGCAGTACTGTCTAATTTTGCTTGCTTCGCTGTCAGAAGAAACAAACGAAGACTAAAGCGTGAATGACGCTCTGTATACGATTTCAACGCCCTACAAGTTCGGACACTTTTTAGCGCGGACCCGACGTCCATATAATTGTAAGTTGTTATGAGTAGTTGTCAATGTTGAGGTACCATCTTTTCAACAAAACAAAAATCAACGAAATCGGTTCATAAATGCCGGGGCAATCGCATAACATAAAAAAAATACAGTCGAATTGAAAACTTACTTTTCATTTGTAGTTGGTTAATAAATGAAATTTGCAATATAAATTTTAAAAAAATTGAATTCAAATTTTTTTTATGACGTAAAACTCATTGTGTGTGTGGTCGAAATATGTGAAAACTTCTATTTTTGGGTCTCACTACGTTTTTAATGACACAGCGATGCGTTTAGTAATATCAAAAACCGTGCCCACCAACTTCGTCAAGGTAAAACAAATGTGTAAACTAGTTTTCATTTGTTTTTTCGCTAAGTGCATAATTCGTAGAAGTAGACGGTTTGCATTCGAGCACGCACATCATATCGAGTCCTACCATTATCGAGACTTCGACTCGGTTATAATCGCCGACATTGTCCCGGGTCTTAACACGATTTAACTGAGTTTAATTGTACCTTTGCTCCTGATACTCCAGCAATTTGAGGATAAGTGCAAGAGTACGCGTGTCTCTCCAATCCGCCGTCACGGTACTTACATATTAATTATCGATAATTATGTAAATGAAACAGCGTACACTCGAATTACTGGTCGGACCGTACAGACGCGAGTCAATTGCGTCACTCAACGGCCAGCCAGACAAAATCGGAAATTCGATGTCATAACTTCTTTACAGACACTTGTTTACGTTTCATGAAGTATAAACTGAAATAGTAATTACATCGACAATCAAGGAAACATTTTATTATTTAAACTATCACAAGGTAGAGTTAAGAGCATTGAATATTTATGATTCGCACTTACAAACAGGTAATAATGCGAAACTAAAACCAATAAATCAACATATTTAACGACAGCTGTAGGCACTAAACTTAGACACACAAATGCGAGCATTGAAAAATGTGAGTGAAGGAAAATTTATGACAAGCATCTCAGGCACGAGAGCCTTAAAAGCGAAGTCATTTAAAATTTCCATAACGTGTACTCTAACCATAAATTAATCTAAAAGCTCGCCTCACTCTCAAAGCTATCTTGCATGCAGCACTACGATCTGCTAAAACTCCTAGCTGCCGTGAAAAAAAACTTAATAATTCCAATTAACCCTAATAATAGGCTCCGGCCATAGTGGAGAGGCAGCGCGATTAAAAAGACAAATTCTTTAACCACTAGACTACAATAGCAGGTTGCAAGCATTCCCTTCGACGGACTTTATTAATAGACCGACGACCGGTAGCTGCCACGGTCGCCATACTCAGCGAAAGATATGATTAACACAAAGGCGATACATAATAAGCGATATTGGGACCAGTTCGGGGAGCTATGGACATAATGCAACCGCAGCAGGTTTTCGATCATATCCATTACGGACTAATGCTGGGACGCGAACGCGCGGGTTTCAGTTTAGCGTTCATACAAACCTATTATTGGTTAGAACGGGAACGCAAACGTGATTGTAATTAAGGCTTTTATAGTTGATTGTCGGGTTTAATGTGTGCTGTGCACGTATGAGACACGTTTGGTTTGAACAGAGTTTAATTAACGAGAGTACGGATGCCGGCGGCACGTGACCGTCGCGCTGCTCGCTAAGGACTGCTCTACTTCCATATCAGCTTGCAGATGCTTGTTTTAGCATATTTTTAATGACAGCGTAAAATGGATATAATTGTAAACACCGAACAGGTTATTGATCCGACCTACGTCCGTCAAGAATGCACGCTTTTAAGAAAAAAAGATGAGATTGTTTATTACTTTCCAAGAACGATGAAAAGAAATTATAGCTTCTATTAGTAGAGATTCTTTTTTTGCATGCCCATAGCATCTTCTAATTTTTTGTTTCCAGGTTGTTTGTTTAGAAAATACTCTAGAATACAGTTTCTTATTGTATATTTGCCAATTTTGACATACTTATATTAGGTAGCAGTGCTCATGCACAGCTCCCTACGAAAGAGTTTGTCCAGGGAAGACTTACCTATTTCTGACGCCAAGCAGTAATGTGAGCATAACTGCGTTTCGGTTTTGAAGGGTAAAGGTGCTGGTGAAATTACAGGCACATGGGACTTGTCAACGTATGTCTCAGGGTGACGGGCGCAGTCAAAGTCAAAGATTATTTATTCCATAGGTAAAATAAATTTACAC
>NW_020654422.1:19453594-19516216 GCF_003589595.1 Hyposmocoma kahamanoa
CAATACAAATATGGTTTGAATATCTGCCGCTTTACCCCACATGAGATGACACAGTGGCAGTACCTATCAGATCTTTGCGATTTAAAGCTCTGAGTGGTACAGTAACTGTCATGGAGCTTACCATTAGGCGCATGCCTTGTTCGTTCCTTCACTTCATATTATAAAAACAAAAACCCTGTTCTGCCATCAAGTAGTATTATGAGCACTGCTGCGTTCTAATTTTGAAGGGTAAGGTTTCAGGTGAAGCTAAAGGCTGTCCTTCTTCTTCTTTCTAGTTGTTCTCAAGAAGGCCTCATTCGATTTCTGCCGAGTCTCTTGGTTCCACCTGCGTCCAATTCAACCTGGCAACTCTCCTTATATTGTCCTTACATCGCATCTGCGGATTTTTCACCCCTAAGTCACCAAATGAGGACCGCCTTGCACCAGGAGCCATGTTTTCGAGCAACATTTTTAGTAGCAACAGAGCTGCTTTTGGAAGAGTTCGTGTTGGTGAAATTACAGGCACATGGGACTTTTCAACTTATGTTTCAGGGCGTCAGGCGCAGATTTAAAGCTTTGAGTGGCTCTGCAACTGGGCGCACGACTTATTTGTCTCATCGTTCAATCAAAGGTCATACTAAACTACATTGACAGACAAATCCGGTGCAATGAACTAGTAATAAAGTATTGAATAAACACGAGCCAATCAACATCAAATGATAAATTTTATTGCACTCAAAGTAAAACGAATAAAGAACGCAGCTCTACAAAGTATTAGTTAGACCAGAATTTTTTGTCTCCGATTGGACGGAGGTGTTAACCGGTGTAATTATGGCCTTTTGACTTGTTCCAGCTGAATATAAATACTTTATCTTCATCGCGAGATAAATACACAGAGCCTGTAAATAACATTTCAATGACAAGAGAAGTAATTGGAATCATATCGACGTCGATCACATGAGTAAAATTTATTATATAATGAAATACCCGAGTTAGTAGGTACCTACTCGTGTTATATATTCTTTGTTTGTTTCTTAGAGCTAATTTTTAGAGGGCTTTAGAATCTGTGCTCCTGGGCTTATTAAACAAAAAATCTGTGAGGAATTTCCTTAATGTTCTTTTTACGATACCAAATGACGCGATGAAGTAGACGTGCGCCTGATGGCAAGCGACACGCCAGTCCCTAACTATTGCAGTGCCACTCAGAGTTAATGTGCAAGGGAATTGCACGATTTAATGTCGACTTCCCCTTTCCATCGCTATCTACAAATCCGAGAGATAGGGTTTTCCGGAGAGACTACGGGTTCGACGGCAAGACCAGGCGTCCGGGCCAAGCCCTCCGCCAGTGATATGCCTTTGCGGGGGTCTCTGGCGGACCCGGACTTAGGTAAAGACTCGCTGGGGTTTGTGGTTAGCTGCAGAGACGGACATGTTTATCTGCCCCGGTTTTGCTTGCGCCGGGGCGTCTGTCTCGTGAGCAGCTAGCGCGTCTTAGTAGCGGTCTAGTTGAGGGCCTGTACGCGAGGAGACGTGCGGAACACGTGAGTTGCCCTTTAAGTTGGAAGCTATGTCCGGACATTGTCGCAGAACACTGCGACTGACATCTCCGGCACTAGCCCGGAGATAAGCTAGATATCTTCTGGTCTCTCTAGCCACTTAGGTTATTGGGAACTGGAGAGACATCGTTTTTCGGCGTCGGGAAGTGAGCGTGCCTTACAGCTCCACCACCAATGAGGAGATTTGGTAGTGGACTCAGAGTCGACGGCTTAGCGGTGGCAACCGCTACTTGTGCAATGCGCAACGGGAAGTGAGCGTGCCTACAGCTCCGGTATCTATCTGGAAAATAGGGAAGGTACTGTAAGTGTACCCGGGGCGTGTCACCCGAGGCTTAAGCCTCTC
Source organism: Hyposmocoma kahamanoa (assembly GCF_003589595.1). Lineage (NCBI taxonomy): Eukaryota > Metazoa > Arthropoda > Insecta > Lepidoptera > Cosmopterigidae > Hyposmocoma > Hyposmocoma kahamanoa. Next base: position 19,455,473 of record NW_020654422.1, read on the forward strand.
GAAGAACCGGGTGAAGTCAAGTGACAGAGGTCTGTGACAACCCTGTGCACTGGCTGATCTGGGGTCAGAACCTGAACTTATAAGGTTCCTGTGCGCGCACAGGTTTTAGTGCCCTCCTTGTATGCCCTAAGGGTAGGTAGGGAGGGTCACTATAATCAAAACTAACGTAGAAAGATATGGGAGCTGCCATATGTTGCAGAGGTTACAGGTTCGATTCCCGGGCCGTATTATTGTATTATTTATTTCGTGAGTTTGGGTGTAATTTGTGGTTGTTTAAGAGTCTGTCCATGGCACCCGCGACACAGGGTTTCTCTAGTGCAGGGCTATGTTGAGTGTGTGCGTTATTATTATTATCATCGGGGGACCAGACGAAGGCTGGGGTTCCATCTCAAGTTTCACTTCTACATTTATATGCCAAACGTCTATGGAGTGGAGTTCCCTGCCTGCAGATTTGTTCCCTGAACTTGGGCCTTATGACTTGTGCCTTTTCAAGACAAGAGTGAATAGGCATTATTTAGGTACGCTTCATCGTCGACTTCATCGTTACTTTCCATCAGGCGAGATGGAAGCCAAAATGCTAATATTTTCTTCATAAAAAAAATCTTTAAATCACAAAGATCCAAGAGGCACTACCTTTGCGCCCGTCATCCTGAGACATAAATTGACAAGTCCCATGTGCCTATGATTTCACCAGCCCCTTACCCTTCAAAATCGGAAAGCAGTAATGCTCACATTACTGCTTGGCGGCAGAAATATGTACGAGTAAGGACAAAGATCCGAAACTCAACATGTTATCCGAAACTCAATAAGCAAATATGGTATTTATTAAAATGCAAAAAGGTACCATGCAGTTGCGTCCCACTTATCTAATGACAAGTATCCGCCAATTAAGCCCTGGCGCAGGGCACACGACAAAAACTCGTCTGAGGGCCTTTCAGAGGCGCTACCGAACTTAATTGGACGTCGTGGTTATCGACTGCAGGTTATTATTGTCAGGTGGCAAAGACGATCGGTAAATAATCGAAGGTCGCTTGAATTCCACGTAGACTTTTAACTGAAGCCAGGGATGTAGGGAGGCCGGGAATTAATACTACCTTTGTTCGAATTTAAATTTGTCCCGTACTAATACGGTTGCTTGGGTCCAGCGGCAGGGTCACTGGCGTTATGTCAGAATTTATTTTTTTACAAATGTAACTAAAGCCATTAGACAAATACTATGTATCCTATACTCTACGTGTTTTATTTAGTTCCGTGGAAATAAAAAAAAATCATATGTAAAGCACGTATTGAAGACAGCGGTTTTCTTGTAAAATTTCGAGTTAGGTTTGTGTTTTTTTTTTCTATCGTGAAAATTTTACGAATCGTATTTTTACACCATCTAGTAATCAGTGTATATCCCTAATTTTACTATATATTTTTTCCAAAGTCATCGATATAACACTTTCACTGTTTGCGGAATCAACCAAAGCCATTTGAGGTTGCGTCTAAGCAATGCTTAATGACAAACAACGCTAGCTACAAAATTGTTATTTTTAGAAGAAGGATATAGTTATTCCTGAGTTATTCTGCTGATATATCTACCTACTTGGTTTTAGGACTCGAAAATTTGTTAAATTAGTGTCATAATTATTAATACAAAGATCGAACACTCAGAAAAAATTCCTTCGATCCGGTCGGATTCGAATATATATATATATATATAATACAGTGAACAGCGACATCTCTCGCCAGGACTGGTAGCTGTAAAGATACTCACTGGGTGATAAATCTGTCAAAGTCAAATATCAATTCAATAAAAATTTAATTAAAAATAATCTCATTAAAATTCCTTCGAATCGGCCGGATTCGAACCGACGTCTTCTAGACCTGCGGACCTCACGAATTGTTCTATGTGCTTGTTTTCGTGTCTTTGTATTTGGTTTTTCAACGACTTTTTAGACGTAGCGCCATCTATGAGAAATCTATGAAAGTTTTATCACCCAGTTAGATACCTTTTCAGCTACCAGCCCTGGCGAGAGATGTCGCTATTCACTGTATTTAATTTTTTTATTTAATTGATATTCAATTATTTTTGTGAAATTACTCCACTAGTTTGTTATAATTATTAATCCGAATCCGGTTCGAGTCCGGCCGGATCGAAGGAATTTTTTCTGAGTGTTCGATCTTTGTATTAATAATTATAACAAACTAGTGGAGTAATTTCACAAAAATAATTGAATATCAATTCAATAAAAATTTAAAAATAATCTCATTCAAAATATGGACACTACTGCGTTGTTTAAAAAGCTACCGAAAACGTTTGTGCTAATAAGAATACGGAAATGACGGAAACCACCAAAATTATTACTGAAAGTTCCGTAAAAATGTATCTAATACTGCTACACCAAAGTAATTTATATTTTACCGAAAACTAGTGTTAGCCATTTTTATCGCAAATTAGATATTATAAATTTAAAAGTGTAGATTTCATAAATATTGGTGTTAAACTAGTTTTAATTTTTTTTTTCACCGATGGATATTTTCTGGTCAATTTTTAATTTGAATTTTTTTTCTTTAAAATGTGTCAAGTTTACGTTTACTACATAGTATAGTCAAACAAATAATTTCAATAAGAAATAACAAATGACATGGCTTTGTGCTTACACTCATTTGAATTTTGAATTTGATAATGAAAATGACAAAAAAAAATTGGTAACTTACTTTATCTTTTGGCAGGTTAGTATATTAGCGGAAGCTACGCGCGCGGAAGTACAGATTTTTTTGTAGAATTGTGACTTGAACAAGTTCTTCATTGTTCGTCTAAATATGATTAATATTGTCGCTATATTCTGTGTTTATTTTTCAGTAACTCATTTTAACGGAACTTACTTTTGGTACGCTGCTATTTTCCTTATTTTTCCTATACTAAGAGGACTTTCCCATGGCCTAAATATCAATCCTGAATTTGTAAGTGGTGGCGGCGGTTATAATATATTATTATTGTAATCAAATGCATCCTACATTTTAAAAGTTAATGCTTTTAAAATATTGTTGTATTGTAAGAGCATTCTTTAGAATTATATATTCATTTATTCATTTGGAACACGAATAGATTTCATAGAAAATATAAGATAGAAAGACAACATTTGGTAAGGCACAATTCTTAGGTGTAAGCCAATTACAGGTATTCGCATCATTCTATATATACCCAGATACAAAAAAAAATTTAAGGTAAAATTTAAGGTAAATAATTGATTATAAGATCGAAATAAACAGTTGATTGATGTAAATATGACAGCAATGATGCAATTGTATTAATTAAATATTTTGTGAAAGATAAAAGAAATAATAATGAAAATAAATTATTAAGCTGTAGGCACATGCGATTTACATTTAAATTTATAGAGAGAATCATTAAAAATGTCAAGACCAGTTGGATTGCAATTATTAAATGTGTTATAACGTCTTCGGAATTATGCCTTCAAAATTAAACGATGTTGTTAAAAAATGCCTCGTCTATTGCCTCGGTCCAGTCCTGTGTCCATCTAAGTGTGTGATGCCAAGGTTCTATTTCTGAAGTAGTGATAGCAAAAACCCCCGTGAAATTGCACTCGTGTACGTTGTAGCAAAAAAGTGCATCACCAAAAGGAGTTTGAAATTTTAATTGTGTAGTTAGGGCGCTAGGAGACAATTTCTTCTCAACGTACTGCGCTGTGATCGATGATGACAGTTTTTAGCAGAAAACAAAAGCGAATCGAAGACTGTGGTCTATTTTTTAAATGTTTTGTAAACATACAGGTACTTACCGGTACAGATAAACTACCGCTGTAATTAAAATACCTATTTATGGAAGTCTTATCGAACGGGTTATGTCGCGCATTTGCAACGCTGCTAAAAGTAGACATGTGTAACCAATCTGATATATTTTAAATTTTTTTTTGTCAAAAGTATACACTTTTTATTATATATAAATAACACTGGCTTGCGAAAGTGCAATTTGTAAAATATAATTATTTTACAAATTGGTAAAATAACGCCACATCTGCAAAATTACAACTTTACAGGAAATACGTTTAAATATTCTAAGAACGAAAGTAACTGATAAATGTTGTAATTAATTCATGCTTCAATAGGGATGTACATAATTTGTTGCATGTATAGTTCGTATAAAAAGTGTGGTAGCTTAAGGGTTTGATGTACCGCATCTTGAGCAGTCGTGGGTTCGAATCCGGGTCACTTTTGAGTGCGAAATTTTATTGGAAATTTACCATCAGTTTTGCGGTTTTAGTGGACTATGGCTTAAATAATAGGTTCTCAAACCTTTTGGCTACCCACCCACCTGCCTGAGGCAAATTAAAAAAATTTTGTGCGCTCACCGTCACAAAAAATAATTGAAAACACGCATTTTTTGTATTAGCTTAACAAAAAAAATCACAAGAAAAAAAATACATATGGTGAAAGATCTGTGTAAATTTATGTATAGGTTATTTCCTACTTGCCAAATACACATATTTAAAAATAAAAGAAACAAAAATTATTTCATGGTTTTGAATAAGGACTATTTTGGCCAGAACTAGCTCACATAAAGCTTGTCTCATTTTGAGTTAAGTATATATGTATGTAGTATATATTTTGAGTTAAGTATATATGATGTATTTTAGTTGTTTTTTACAATATTCTAACGACGGTTTTATTGACGTGCAGAGAATCAAATGTTACGTTTAACTATTGTATAATCTTGAATTTCACATGTTTCGAGTTACAACACTACTGTAAAAGCAGTGCGATATATAGTGTAGTTTATACAGATAATTTAAGGTTCCGAATTGCTTTCGAGGCCCCTACCCCCTAGGACTCTTCAGCGCCCACTGCGGGGTGTTAGATTCAGATTCAGATTAATTTATTTCTCAAATATAACATTACAGTATAAATTGCACTACATGTCAAAGTATAAGAAATTATATTGAGATCGTCAAAAAGGAAAATTATAAGGAAAGCACACAATAATTAGAAAATTAACAATTCATTAAGTATATAATATTGTTGCCATTAAATTATATATCAAATATCATTCTCCATCAAGGATCGTCATAAGTTAGGGACCACTTTGGGAAACTATGGCATAAACCCTCGCCTGAGAGGAGATCCGTGCCCAGCAGTGAAACGCAAAACTGGGTTGATGGTGATAGTTCGTAATATTTCTATGGATTTTATTATAGCAAGAGTACGAATTAAGAAAGTTATATGTGTAAAACTTTGTGGGACTCTGACGGGACGAACAAGTCGTGCGTCTGGTGGTAAGCGACACGCTTGTCCATAACAGTTGCAGTGCCACTCAGAGCTTTAAATCGCAAAGATCTTAAGGGCACTACCAATGCGCCCGTCATCCTGAGACATAAGTTGACAAGTCCCATGTGCCTGTAATTTCACCAGGACCCTTACCCTTCAAAACCGGAACTTAGTAATGCTCATATTACTGCTTAGTGGTACTTCCCTGAACGAAATCTTTCACAACGAGTTCTACAGCTGCTATTAATAAAATTGCGATAATAACCCGGGAACATATTTATTACGAGAACGTATTTGTAACCGGGTGTTGGAGTCTAACCTAGTTTGAGCTCCCTCCTGGCAGATACCTTGTCCAATGCATTAGCATAGCCATACAAAAGGGGATCGCCGCCAGCATCTTGGGTACCTTGCCACGGGGAGCCAATTTTATTAACATAATTTCATTCTAGTTTTATTTTCTAATGTTTACGCTTTTACCTGTATATTCCAACTTATTGTGTAATAAACACTTTAAATTGTATACTTACATAAAAACTATTTATTTTTTATTTATACTGAAAAAGACAGCTTTGTCAATAACAAGGCAAATTTATTTAAATTAGTTTTAAAACTAAGGAAGCCTTGAGGCGGAAAGAAACATTATTTGGGAGCATGGTGGTATGATGCATAAGTTTGTAGTACTTAATTATGATTTGGTTACGAAATTTTAAAATTTTATGTCTTTTTCAGTATGTTTTTCGCATATCAAAATGGCGTGATATTTTTGAACGTCTTCTTCACGGCGAAAGTCGTGAGATATCGCTTTCGATCACGTTCGTCGCGGATAATAAAATACATTATCGAAGCAATCAATCGCCGCGTGCGCAGTTTGGCGTAGCCCTGTGTGGAGTTAATATGTAAAGCGCATGACGGGTGGCGGTCGCGGCGCGTGGCACTCCCGCGCACCAGTACCCGTTCCACAACTTATCCAAGCGCCGATTATTTCCAAATAAAAAAGAGAAAGAAAACCGTCTTATACCCGCTATCTTGCACTTCAAAATAAACCTTATCTTCAGTCGTATAATTAATTCATACTCATCCTATTCTCGTTTTAGCTCAGGAATTCTCGTTTTTGCAACAAATGCTGGATACTTTTTTGTATTCATTTTAAATAAGGCGTGTATTTCATTTATTTCTTAATAAGCAATGCGACCGTTCTTTTCCTTCGTTCAATTAAGAAGTAGTATGTTGTTGAGATACTGGTTACAGGATTAACTTCAGATACTACAAAGTTATAAATGTTTAATTTAAGATTTACTCCTTCTTTATAAATACGATTTTTAAACACGGTTGTTTTATTCATAAAACATGAAAAAGGTGCAATAAGTGACTTTATTACTTTTTAATGTTTATAAAAACGAAATATTTGTGTGTCAACTTTGGTGAGTTGTTATAACCACGCTCAAAGTTTCTAATCTATTAAAACCATTGCGGGAAAATGTGTTTTTACAAATGTGTCTACAGCAGAGACAGCGGATTTTTTGCAGGTAGATTTCTCCACTATGTGCCTGTCTTTTGTTTCAACAAATATGCTACAGGAGAGTAGGAGGTTCTTTGTGAAAAAAAAAAGATCGTCCAGGGAAGTACTGCCACCTTACCTATTTCTGCCGCCAATCAGTAATGTCAGCATTAATGTGTTCCGGTTTTGATGGGTTAACGGTGTTGGTGAAATTGCAGGCACATGGGACTTATAAACTTAGTCTCAGGGTGACGGGCGCAGTGGCAGTGTCCCTCAGATTAAAGCTTCTGAGTGGCACTGCAACTGTTATGGACGGGCGTGTCGAGCTTACCATCAGGCGCACGACTTGTTCGTCCCGTCACTTGATTTTATAAAATAAGAAAATAAATATTTCATAGTTTGCTCATAGATGGCGCTACGACTAAAAAGTCGTTCAAAAACCAAATACAAAGAAACGACAATAAGCACTTCGAAAAATTCGTGAGGTCCGCTGGTTCGTTCCGTGGCTTACTTGGTATAGCGTCTGGCACGGTAAGCTAGAATATGTCGGTTCGAATCCGGCCGCATCGAAGGATTTTTTTCTGAGTGTTCGATCTTTGTATTAATAATTATAACAAACTAGTGGAGTAATTTCACAAAAATAATTGAATATCAATTCAATAAAAATTTAAAATAAATATGTGACTTTCTTTTGTTTTAACAACCGTGTCTACATCTACAACAGACGAAGCGGTTCTTTTGCAGATGCACTTCTCCACTACGTGATTTTCTTCTGTTTCAACAAATGGATCTACAGCCGAGAAGGCAGTTCTTTTGAATAATGTTTTGAGACCTTGTAGCTCGTGGACAGCTAGTTACTTATAAAACTACCATATTTATTGGGTCAATGACCTAGCTGCAGTGTACAGGAGTACAAAGTTCTCGTTGATACTCTGCTCGTTTGTTTTATAAGGTAAAAATACTTCCTGGACAAATTTACTTAAATTAAGGAAAGCACATTGGTGAAAAAAGCGTATCAAATAACGGAAGCGACTCCTTACGAATAATTAGTTACTATACAAGGTTAATGCCTTTGTAAATCATGTAGAGTTGAACTTAAGTGCATTCATACAGCGCACATTTATGTAATTTAACATGTTCGTGTACTATAAATACGTTCAGGATGATAATTAACGATAATCAAGTTATTATAATCATACGAACAGTTAAAAACATATAAATTATGAGTAATCATTGACCAATTCAAATTAACTCGAGCAAACATAAGCTGCGAATCCAACTAATTGCGATTGAATTACGTTTTTGTTTCATATTATTTTTATATTACTGGTCAAGTGACAAAATTGCTGTACCAAAATCCTGTCGACTGATCTAAGGAAGCTATGGTGGGTTAGTTCTGAGCTGGACCACAGTTACAGACATAGTTAAAATCCTTAGATCATAATAGTAGTGTTCATATTACTGCTTGGAGCCATAAATAGGTAAGGTGGTAGTACTAGGTAGGATTTGACGTTATAAGGGTGCAAATGGGACTTGACAACTTATGTATCAGGGTGACGGGCGTAGTGTCAATGCCCCTTTGCGATTTAAGGTCTGAGTGGTACTGCAACTGTTATGGATAGGCATGTCGCTTACCAGCAGGCGCACAACTGTTTCGTCCCGTCATTTTAAAAAAGAAGTCGTTCATAAGGAGCTCTACTTCCACTTGTAAATATTACACGATTTACAAAATCGTTTACATTCAGTGGAACATGTGTGAGATACAATTTAAGGACTTAATCTAGAATGGAGACCTAATTCTTGTACATACAGCATTATTATGCAAAGTGTAAACATATTTGCATAAGTATTACAAAAAAAGGTAAAATAAGATTACAAACTTAAAACTAATGCGAACAGAGAATAACACAGATATTAATTTGACAGTAGGTACTAAATAAGAAGACGAGTCGAAGTAATTGAGGAGGGATATTTGTGGAAATGGTGTTAATATCATCACTCAAGATGATATATAATCTAAAATAAGTCATTCTTATAAACTCTGAAAAACTGACCACCAGAAGTCTTGTTTCGTTTTTATAAAGACGAAGGTTTTATGTGTGCTTCAACAATGTAAAAACATCTCACACTTGATGGCTTGTTTATCGAGTATTGTACCAATAAAAACAATCTTGCAGCGGCTCTGTTCATTAAAGAATTTGTTGACAAGCAATTAAGGTTGGTTCAGGTACACGCAGACTGCAGTACGACACGAATTTTTGTTGACCGGGCGTTGAATTTTTTTTGTTGAATTTTTCAAGACGCGCTCAATATTGATGTTACGTCTTTTTCTCACTTTAAAGAATGATATCTTCAGGTATTATTTTATAATTTATAACATTCGTGTTCTAACTGTGATGTTTAATATTAAGATTGTAGCCAAGCCTTGGCGAAAATTGAAGAAAATACTCGTTCCACATAATTTTTATTGCAATATTTTTATTATAGAGGTAGAAACAAAGAAAAGTTAGGGAAAGGAGAAGGAAAACCTGTAACAAAAAATAAATCGTATAAAAATACAGGTACAATATTAGAAAACACACTCCTTAACTTAAATTACATACGAATATGCTTATGGTATGCATGCTAACTATGTTAACAGATCTGCAGAAAGGGTCAGCACAAGCACAAGTCTAAAACTGAACGTCTCTAAAACAAAAATTAAGTCCAACATTCCAGGGATAAGATTTCTTCAGATGCCTGTTTATGTTGTTGACCACCACATTTATTTAGGACACAAAATTACTTTGGGCCTACTAAACCAAACGGCGGAGGTCGATAGGCGCATAGCACAAGCTTGGTGAGCTTTTGGGGCAAATATTGCGATGCAAACGTATACCGCAGAGGCTAAGGACTAAGGTCTTCAATCGTTTGTCCTGGCACTATTCGTCTTTGACATGGAAACAGCGACTCTGACGAAGAAGTCCGCAGAGAAGTTATTAAGAGGGAGCAGAGGAAAAATTACTAATCTTCGATTTGATTTTAGAGGGGTATATCCACTTTAAAGTTAAAAATAAAATATTGTATGGGTAACTACACGATATATTCAAGCATAGACACTAATCAGAAACATAAAACAATAAAGTTTCCTCGATAGATAAAAATCACGAAATGACCTCTAATTTTCACATTTTTTCGATTCATCCTCGAAATGCTACAGGTTGTTAGGACAAAAATTAGATAATTAATTATATTTATGCATGATCGAGAACTGTCACTACGGATTTTTTTTAATCCCTTTAGTTTTAGAGTTATTCCGCTAAAATGAATTTGGTACTTTTAATGCGCAAAATTCAACATCTCCTGTCGCATGTCACGCGAACTTCAGGCATATATTTGTTTCACAAATTTGGGCGGAGCCAACGTCAATACTTTTTTGGCATGCTCCCTCTTAAATTAAATGCTCACGTTGTTGCTTGGCGGCAGAAATAGGTAAAGTGACAGCTCTATTTCCTTGGACGAACTCTTTCACAATAAGCTCTGCTGTTACTGAAATGATTGCAGATTTATGTCATGCTATGGTATAAATCCACGCTTTGAGTGATGAACGCCCCACTCCGCCTCTACCTAAGGCGCGGGTAAGCTTAAATGCTCGATCTATGTTAGAATTAGTTTCATAATCATGAAGTACAAGAAGCTGTATTACACTTGTGCTTTATAAAATATTATTATTATGGTTTGAATACAATACTTTTATTACTTATTTTTATTACTTTTTGAGCAAAACAAAGGGAACTGTCTTGTCCTTATGCCACGCTAGATGGTCGGCATAACATGTATTTTTCTTCCACTCTCCTCTATTATCGACATTTTCATATTCACATCTTTCTTATGCATGCCATCTTTCACACACACAAAACAAAACGCACTAAAGGTGGAAAATTCGAAAAAGACCTCGTGACAAGTAGGCTGACAATATTTCCCCGTTTGGACGGCATAATGCAATATAATTTAAGTAATAATTATTTAAGTAATAAATAACTATAACGTCATTGAGTGAGTTGAGAATTGGCAAAACATTATTAGCTTACGCATGGATAGAGAACCTCAAATAAAAAATATTTTTTTATATTTAGTATAAAAATAAGTACCACCAATTTAAAAAAAAAAAGATACAATTCCCGGTAAACGGGGAGGCATTTCATTCATTAAAGGTTTCGGTAACTGGTTCAGTGACGTCACGACACTGAATTGTGGTCAAGCGACACGTGCCGTGGTCTTATAAATAATTTATCACCGGACCACTCGGAAGCAAAACACCAATTAAAGTGAAGGTTAATAATTCAAAAATAACTCGCTATCTCGAAAATGCTAAGGCATAATAAAGTAAATAAGGTACTCGAGATACAGGGCGTCCGGATTATAATTTCGCTGCACTCGAATATCTTCTTTTATAATTACTGTGATTACAAAGTTATTACTTTACGTCAAGTTAATGAAACTTTTAAACAGTGCTACCATCAGTTTACAGCGATCGTGAATACTTACATTTTATATGAAAGGAGGAGGCTTAAATATTTCTGCCGCCAAGCCGTAAGTCAGCATTACTGTGTTTCAGTTTAGAAGGGTAAGGGTGCTGGTGAAATTACAGGCACATGGGACTTGTCAGCTTATGTCTCAGGGTGACGGGCGCAGTGGCAGTGCCCTTCAGATCTTTGCGATTTAAAGCTCTGAGTGGCACTGCAACTGTTATGGACAGGCGTGTAGCTTACCATTAGGCGCACGACTGTATTTTTTTTGTTTGTTCACCGATTTTGATAATTCTTTGTTGTTGTGCCTCAGTGTTCATTCCATTTAAGTTTAAAGAAAGTCTTTTACCTCTAAGGGTGTTGAACCAAGGGATGAATCCGTTTTCACGCACTTTCCGATAACCAATTTCAATAAAACTTAGCAAATGATGTAATTCTACGAACTTCAGAGGTCAGTTTTTTTAGTACTCTGTACTGATTTATGTATATATAATACTCACGGTTAGACGCGGTAATTGTTTTTAACTAAACAATTAAGCCGAACGGTTCGATTCCTGGCCTGGGAGAAATATTTGTATGGCCTACATTTAGTTCCCTTGTGAGTTTGGATGTAATTTGTGGTTTTGTATGTGTGTCGATAGCACCCGCTACATAGGGATTCCCTAGTACGGGCTATGAGTGTGGGCGTTAATAAAACATACCATGATTACCTATTGCGTAGTAATATATATTTATATTAGGCGAGAGCGGGACTGAACGTTCCGATTTTCAAATAAGTTGAAGTTTTATACTGAAAATGAAGGAGTTATTTTTAACATGTGGAAATATTGAACAAATGTTTATCGCTTTTTGTAATAGTATAGTCACTTCTACTAATACCTCAATAGTTTTTTTCATACAGGCAATTTTTTGACAAATTTCGGAGCGGAACATTCAGCCCCGCTTTGGGGCGCGTTGTTTCGGCAAATTGTTCCGCCTAAATTATAACAGGATAACAAGGATTTTCCTAAATAAAACCACCTTATGTTTATATTATGCACAACTAACTTAAAAAAAACAAACTACATTCTTATTCATCAGTAATATTATTCATAGCTCATTTCTTCACGTGAATCACAGTTTAGACTCACATAAGTGACATCATCTTGTCTAAATATTTGACATGAGCCCGTTTGTAGTTTCGCATCCTTAAAACAAAGAATAATCAACATAATCATAATATATAATAAATAGGTCATAAGAATTTTAAGTATGATTGCACGTCAATTGGGGAAGTTGTTCCTAGGAACAACGAGGAACTTGCAGCCCCAAATTACGTTTTTATACGAAGACTGACGTGCCGGCAAAGTAATAGAACAATGAAAAAAATGCTCAAACAATAAGATTCCTTACTAATATCACTACAATTTAGAAAAGTTACGTATGAATCGGCCCATAATAAACAAAGACAGACCAAAAAATTTAAACATGAAAAAATGTACTTACGTGATGTTTTGACAGCTCCACGCACATAGCCACACTTTCGTCGTCGCCGGAGTAAATGAAATGGCTGCCGAGAATGCGTATCACCTGACGCTTTAACGACGTGCTTCACATGTATTGCTATATATTTTTCTTGCAAAGTTATTGCTGTGAGAACAACTTACCACGGGAACTACCAGCCCCGGTCTCTCCTATATATGTATATTAACAGAAAAAAGAGTACGTTCTCAATTCGAATTTTTTTTGTGTGTGTATGTTACGTAATTACTCCGACATTTGTGAACCAATTTCGATGATTCTTCTATTGTTGGAAAGGAGGCACCTCACTAGTGGTCGCATTCAAATTTGAAGAAAGTATTCCACCTCTATGGGTGGCAAATTAGCGGATGAATCCGGTTAATTGGATTTCACCCGCTTTCTATTACCCGGTTTCGGTAGATGTATTTTCACAAACTTTTGATGTCGGTTTTTCTTAATGTTTTCATTATTTTAAAGTGCATGAATGAATATACACGTAGAAACATAGTGCGTGAAAGTATGTAAAGGTCTAGCACAACGTATATTTTTAGGCATCGATAAATTAGTGTTGCAAATGTTTTATCGATGTTCGAGCTCGAGACATATTAATGAGAGGTTAAAAAATAGAGTTAATAACACAAGCGTGGCAGGATTCCTGCGCAAGCGCTATTATTGATAATTAAATCGATTATTTACCCGAGTCAGGGGCGGGGCAATTAATATAGCTATTTGTTTGGCGCTTCTGAATGACCGTACATCGATTAATAACGATTATCGGTTAAACTGGGAAAAATGAAATGGGTTTTTATCGTTCGTTGTTACATGTCAGCTGCTTGTAGACGCCACTTTATTTTTATAATCACGTTATTTTGTTATTTACTTTATCTCAACTCTATTTTGTGTTACGTTGCTGTATTGTATACCTCAAATGAAATAAAATATATACAGTAGAACGTCAGCTAACTGGTTTTTGTAATTTATTGCTTAATTCTATTTTAAATACCCGTAACGTTTTATTTGTTTTCGTTTAGTGCTCATCATAGTCGATATAAACATACCACATAGTGTAGAACATCACTACCAAATGGAAATTTGCACTCGTACCAGAAGATCGATTTTTAAAGAAAAATACAAAGTTTGTTTAAAAAGTCACATGATTTGAGTCGACAACGAGAGGAGAGCGCTGCATTTTTAGAAGTAATAATTTACTTTTGATTGAATTATCTATGAATAATATTGTCGACGTATGATTGATGACACAGTGATATTGACAAGGTCGTGATTGATTATTTCAAAAGTAATAAACCGATGTGAAAACCACAAGCAAGTTTTACACACATCTAGTGGAAGTTTTGTGGGTGTGCTCTGGCATACGAGTGACGAATGGACGGCCACGACGAAACTCGGTAATTTTTTTTGTATTTGCATACTCTTTGGAGTATTTGGAACCCGAAAACCGAAGTGACAAGTGGTGAATACATGAAATGGGCGGAATAGCACCGGTTTTTAGAGCCTTTTAATTAATTATTGTCATTTGCCATTGGGAAAATGGGCGGAGTTCCGCAACTCTGTGTAAGTTTAGAAGGTTGGATTCTTGCGATAGTAAGTCACCGACTGCCGGCTAATTTATATATTATTTTTAGTCTTTATTAAGGAGGGCTTTTTCTTGATTATCTAAACAACAATTTTGCTTTCTTTGATCTTGAGAAAGATCACAAAATGTTACATACACTCAACTCTGCAAAATTGCAATCTGAACTCTAAGAAACACCCTTTTTTGGCTTCTTTCCGTACACACTCCATCAAGATATGGTACCTATACATCCTCCACTATGTCACATTCAGTGCCAATGGGGGAATGGACCTTTCTCATTGCATATCTATAGGCATGTGCCGGATCGGACCCGAAATGCCAGTAGCTCGTCCGTTTGCAAGGGATTCTAAAGATGCTTACTTGGCGCAACCAAATAACTTTGACCTTGTACTAGAACGCCAGGACGTTGCAAGCGGGTGCGGTTTTAGCACTAACGTAATTATGAACCTAAGTTCTTAGGTTTTCGCGATGTTACAAATAGGAAAGGAAACTGTTTTTTCGGTTCTAAGCCGCGTATATTTATTTTTTCAAGCAAACCAACGTTTCGGGCCCTGTACAGGTCCCATGGTCACGGTTGACTAAGTTAGTTAGGTTAGTTAGGTATATTACTAAAGAAAGTTGTGGGAAGTGGAAGTCAAAGCGAATGAAACTCTAAACAGACAAATCTGCGCTTGTGACTGAGATAAGTATCTGTTTATGTGTGTAGCTGTAGATCACGGACGGGACGGAAGATGGCGCTATGATAAAACATCGTTCATAAAATATGCTCATGGTGAGCGATGTATTAACGATGTCTTGGGTTTCAAACACCGATGCTAAAACAATGATATTTGTGAACGATGTACCGATGTTTGAAAAAATCGATGTATCGTTTGCATCGCTATGTACAGGTCGTTAGCCGTGAAGATAGGACCTGTAAAGAACCCCAAACGTTGGTTGGTTTAAAGATGCTATGCCAAGTTTTACCAAGTACTGGCAGATTTCACTGCTGTCTGCCACTGAGCTCGTAAATATTTTAGTTATTATTCTAAAGAAACCACGAGCTAGACTGCGGTTAAATAGTTAAACATAAAAAGGTCGAATAAACACAAACGTTTATGGAGGTAGCACTTTAAACGTATGTTATATAGAAGGAAGATGAATCTACAAAGAAAAATAAACACAAATTTCAATTAAGAACAATTTTTCAATACTCTCAGGCAAGACAACGCGTTAATCACCAGTTCTAGTCTCATACTTCAAACCATTATACTGTAACGCAAACCAGCAATTAACATCTCGAGTTACGTTCTATTCCTGCCATTTCACCACAGCGCAAGATTACCCTCTTCGACATCGTTTGATTTGCCGATGATTTATGTTGCCCTGGGAAACTTAAAGCATATTACCGTGAAGATAATTATTGGTTTAAAAAACATACGGCAGCTTTTAAAATTAATGGACACGTGAATTAAAGTTGCGGTGAAGTCTTAATGAAGATAACGCGGGGTGGACGTGGTTCGATAAAGTTCTGACGGCATTTCTGCCTGAAGATAACACTTTAATTACTGAGATAAAAGGTTTGTGGTGCTCTCACTAGGCTTTAAATGTTTACGGCAATTAGGATGTCTGTGGACAGAGGACGACGTTCACTCGGCCGTTTTCAGCAATTAAGTTTAATCCATTCAAACGGTTTAATCCACCAAAAACGGTCTTATTACGTAACGGATTTAATAAGATTAAAGATTCCGTTGTCTGAACTCATTTAGATAGAAAGACACAATACAGTGCTAAAAAGGTACTTACTTAGCTACCTGAAGTGGATCTTGGCCTCCTAAGATTGACTAAGATTGAGACACAGGTCTTTGTGGTATTGGTCGATCAATCGATATATCCAACCGGCCTTCTGCCAGCCGGTTCCTTAAATAAACTCTTTTGTCTGCAAGATCTTCACCCATCCTCTCGACGTGGCGAAGCCAGCGCAATCGGCCTGATTGGGTCTCTCCCATATATCCTAACATCATGGGTGCTAAGGAGGTACTATAAAATATCATTAAGTAAGTACGATATAAGTAAGATTCCAATTATTGAGAAGGTAGCATTCAATTTCATGATTTATTAGATTTTTTATTGTCGACTCTGGAGCCAACTTTCAACTTTAAAAAAGAAGGTACGGGTGAAATCTCACTCAGCATGCGTTCTAAACTTGAGGACAAAATTGCACTCATCACACCATGTCGGCTATGCCACTAAGCAATTTTTTTTTATGCAAACGTCTTAGACTCCAATTCTCAATGATAATTTGCTTGACATCTATGTGTCTCAGTAGTCTAGTTCGCTGCTATATAAGAAAGTATATAGATAATCCTATTGTCGATATTCTAGAGGCATCGTCAGGAGAGAGGGCATAAAGATACGTCACGTAGTTTCTATTTGATGTGCTTGCTCAAGCTAGGGCAAACGCGATCACTTTCTTTCAAACAAATACACTAATATTAAATACAAAAATATTGTTATTCCAAAGAAAAATGAATTCCTTGGTTTTACAAAACCAAATTTTCAAGATGGACTTTTTGAAATGACGTTTAGTATACCTGTTTCAAAAGTATTATTGATTAGATAGTTTTGAGAATAACTGCATAGAAAATGATGATTTTTTTTAAAACGAATACATAAGAATTGGGCTACATAAATATTGAAAACAAAATACAACACTGGTGGCACAATTTGAACAAATAAAAGTAAGTTCCTTGATATATCACATTTTGTGAAAGAGCTCCTTGTGAAGGAATTATTCCAGGGAAGTACTGCCACCTTTGCGATCTAAAGCTCTGAGTGGCACTGCAACTGTCATAGATACGCGTATCGTTTACCACGCATGTGCGTATAACATGCATGACTTGTTCGTCCCGTCAATGGGTATTATAGGAAGTGTGTTCCAAAATCTGAACGCATGAATAGTGAAGGAGTGAAAATAAAAGCCGGAATTGAAGGATGGAAAAGATATAATTGGTCCTAACGAGAGAGCTGCAAGACTTACCCCGGGACCTGAGAAAGCTGAAACGCTCATTCAGATACCCGGGAGATAAAGGGTTATGTAAAATATTGTAAAAATTGAGACAATATGCAAATTCCTGCGGAGAAGATGGGGAGCCACTTGAGGTGATTACGGTAGTATGGGATTCTGTCAAATTTACGAAGGTCAAGATGAAACTTATGCATAAGTTTTGGAACAGGAACCTTATACATACGAGTACGTTAATTACAATAATATATGGTAGTGAACTACTGGGTAAATACCTTGGGTCATTCATCAATCTTTCACTCATTAGAGGCATTCTATGGTCCGACGAGAATTGAACCTTCGCCGACGCCGCCCACTTTTCGCGCGAAAATGCGAAATGTGTTTATAACGACGTCCGCGCAACACCCACGACACTCTTGCGCATTTTTTATCCGATTCCTAGTTAACGAATAGACAAAAGTGATTAATGTTCATCTCATCTATTTCATGCGAATTAAATTAGTTTCAAAGCGTCTATGCGATCTGTAATTAAATAAGCATTAATCTTGAGTTGAGAAAAAATAATATCTTGTGGAGGAATTAAATCGATTCTTGGATGATGAATAAAATATAAAACATGCGGTGTTTCCGCCATCAATCTTTTTTAATAAGTCCAGGATACAATATGTTGATTTTATTCATCGATAATAGGTTTTTATTTCCCACGAACGAGTAGTGAGTTTTCAGATGCAAGGCGTATTCAAGACACGCGGGACAGTCATCTGATTTATATTCAAGGCTTTCACATTAAATGGTGTGTTCTACGAATATGTACTGCTTTTCTGTAGAAGTACGAAATACACCAGTACCTACTGGATTTTAGACATATCTAGATATAATTGGCTAGCAAATTATTCAATAAAATAACGCATACATACTACATACAGTCGGCCTCTGTGGTCGAACGGTTTCCATGCTGGTCTGCCAAGCAAAGATTCTTTGATCTCGAGAAATTTTTCTATGGCTTACATTTATTTCTCTCGTAAGTTTGGGTGTAATTTGTGATTGGCTTTATGTATCTCAAGGGCACCGGGATACAGGTTTTTTTTTTATTATACCAAGTGACGGGGCGAACAAGTTGTGGACCTGGTG
Source organism: Hyposmocoma kahamanoa (assembly GCF_003589595.1). NCBI lineage: Eukaryota > Metazoa > Arthropoda > Insecta > Lepidoptera > Cosmopterigidae > Hyposmocoma > Hyposmocoma kahamanoa. The sequence continues at coordinate 19,473,976 of NW_020654422.1, forward strand.
GTAAGCGAGACGTTTGTCCATAGCAGTTGCAAAGGGCAAAGCAGGGCACCGCCACTGCGCCCGTCATCCTGAAACATAAGTTGACAAGTTCCATGTGCCTGTAATTTTACTAGCACCCCTACCGTTCAAAACCGGAACACAATAATGCTCACATTACTGCTTGGCGGTAGAAAAAGGTAAGGTTAAGTATTTCCCTGGACGAACTCTGTCACAAGGAGTTCTACTGCTAGTAAAGACTTTCCCTATTGCGGGGCTATGAGTATGTGCGTTATTATTATTATTACAGAAATAACACAAAAATAGTCGTATAATCATTCCGTTGCTTGGACGTAATAAGGACTGCCGGCTTTACACGTGGTATAGGGCGTGAGGTGCTCACGGGTGCAGTGTCTTAGGGGGCGTCGAGTGCGTCTTTCACGGAGCTTGCGAAGTAAACTGGCTATTGATTTCCAACATCATTTATCATAATTGCACCATTTGCATCCAAATTTCCGATCACTGGGGAAAATATAACTATAAATATTCCACCTTGATTGCGTGCTTACTGGAGGGCACCAGGCTATTAATTGCACCCGGGCGTTATATGGGTTAGCGCCGGTGCTGGAAATAGGAATGGAAAAAATGCCAACATGGTTATTGGGACTGGTGGAATGGAAATTTTTTCTCCACTCTTCAATGGTATTTGTATATTGATAAAACACTGGAATGTCAAAATAACGACTTCTTAAGTTTTATATTATAAGAAAATACTAAGAATAAGAGGAAACTTTTAGTTGCGATGAAAAAACGCGCGTTCGAGAATCGCGCGATTGCGTCGATAAAAACGCGCGATTGCATCGATGCAAATGCGCGATTGCATTGGTGCAAACGCGTGATTGCATCGATGCTTGTAAATTACAAGTATATAGATGCTGTCGCGCGTTTGCATCGCTGCTAAAGTCGCCGTGTGTAACCGCTCTTAAAGATAACTTAACACCACATAATGGACTCTTTAGGGCACTGCACAGAGAGATGGAATCTATTCTATTAATTTCTTCCACAACAAATGTATATTAAATAACTTGAAACGCCTAAAGCCAAAATTGCACATTGTTTTATTATCCAATGCTGCTTCATTTTTTAATACCAGATTGGATACTTTACGCCTAGCCGATAATAACGTCATATTAAAAAGCCCTGTCTGACAGCAAGTCGCATCGTTATGCGTAATTGAATACAATTTGCCAGCCCAACGGCTAACGTTATTTTTAATAACTTTCGTGGTAACCGCGGTCAAAGTATCATTACTTGTACAAAGTAAACGTACTACGGTACTTCAAGATTTTGTTCTCTTATGATTTTTCTTCATGACTATCAATAACATTATCTATTTCTGCCGCCAAGCAGTAATGTGATCATTATTCCGTTCTGATTTTGAAGAGCGAGGATGCTGGTGAAATTATATACTGTTGGTCCCATCACTTGGTATTATATAATTGTAACTTTTCTACAACAAAAACTGACCTCAAAGTTCGTGGAATTACATCTATTTGCCAAGTTTTATTGAAATCGGTTACTGGAGAGTGCGCAAAACTGGATTTATCCTCTAGTTTGCCACGAATTCGAAATCGGTTCACGAAACGATTCGAGGCTCGTGCTCGCAAACGGATGGTCTACATTTCGATAGGATAACGTGCCTTTATTTCTATTTGTTTACGTTCTCACTAACCATATGTAACGTGAAGATTTCTTCTTCTGATCGGTTCGTTAACTCGTTTGCCTTAATATTGAAGATACATTATTACAAGGATTCTATTTTATAACTTATTACAAATTTGTTCAAAGTTCATTAGTTCTTTAAAGATTTATAAATGTAAGAATTATAGTATAATTTCTCAATTATACTATAATTCTTACGTTTATACATCTTTAATCATATCTGTATGATCAACATGCTAAACAATTTTTGTTGAAATTCTGGCCATTCCCAAATGTCACATTTGGGAATAGGCCATTGCGGTTAATTATAGTAGCTGCGTAACAACAGTCATCGTCATCGACTCATACAAGTTTCACTTCTTCGCTTTGAGAATGTTTAATGCACTATGCTCAAGTGGTGTGTGAACCTTCTCCAACTGTAGTTTACGTCACAATGTTGTGTACCACTTTAAATGTCACAGAAGGAAAGCGACGTCGCAACAAACGCATCGTTCGGTGTTGGGGGAAGTATCTGGCGCCTCTGAAAACAAATTATTTTAATACTTCCACCGTAAAGTAAGACTTGCTGACTTTGAGTATTTCCTAAGAGGACACCAAGAAAGAGAAGTAAGAATTCAGTAAGAAGATGAAGAAGAGGACACCATTACACAGATAAGATAAAACCGTTGTAGTTCTTCCCCGATATAGAGTGTACTTTTTTATGATCTCAAGTGACAGGACGAATAAGTCGTAGTGTTAAGCGACACGCCTGTCCATGGCAATTGCAGTGCCACTCAGAGCTTTAAATCGCAAAGATCTGAGGGACACTGCCACTGTGCCTGTCACCTTGAGACATAAGTTGACAAGTCCCATGTGCCTGTAATTTCACCAGGACCCTTATCCTTCAAAACCGAATCACAGTAATGCTCATATTACTGCTTAGCGGCAGAAATAGGTTAGGTGGCAGTACTTCCCTGGACGAACTCTTTCCCAAGGAGCTCTACTGCTTCTGAAAAACTGCGTGTCTCGTATATAATCTCGTTGGTCAGCAATCCTTTGTGTTTCTGAGAGGACACCAGTATACGGATGGTTGAAGACGTAATAATTGTTTTTCATCGTTAAAGAGCGTAATTATTAGTAAACTTTGTAGACTTAGTGATCTGGTACAAGTTTAATCTAGAACCTCAGATTGTGAGTTCTTTCAAACAAGGCTATTTAAGGACGACTAACTGCTGGTTTGAGTATCTGTACTGAAGTTTAAAACATACCTGTGTCGGCGTTTACCTCGAAGCTCGAATTCTCAGGCGAGCAAGCTCCTGACATTTATTGGTCGCATAAATTGTAAAGACTTGATAACTTAATCTCGCTTGATGATCCTATAGGTTGTCATACATTTGATGTTGATGCACCTGGAGCAAGATGTTGAATAAATATTGCTACATTAAGGACCGCACGCGACTTCGCGGTCTGCAAAGTGGCGGTTATAATGTTTGAGCATTTTACGTTGTCGGAAGCCAAAGAATTTTGAGACTAATAACGGTTTTTTTGAAAACTAATGCAATATCGCTGTTGAGTCTTTTGGATTAGTGGTTTTTGGAATCTTTTCCGATATGGCAAAGGTATTTTTTTATTGCCAATGGATTGGTTTGGTTTTAATAGTCAAGGAAGAAACTTTGATTGCTGATACGAATGAATTACCTTCGCATTTTGGAAATAAGAATAGTAAGAATGAAGTATCTATGGGAAGTAAATGATGAGTTCGCATCCTCGGTATAGTAAGATCACATCTCGTCGGGGATAGTGCAAATACGCATATGTAGCATTAGTAAAAGGTGTGTATCTGCAGTAAACCAACTTTTACAGGAGACGGATTTAACGTTATAACTTTGTCATTTCAAAGGCTACGACATTTCATTTTTGCACAGTAAGTATTAATTTATGTTGTCTACAGACTCATAACAACATAAAAATGGTTACCGTAAAACACGGTAATTTGGTTGCCGCGACATTGACTTGGCCCCTATTACCGAAATAGAAACTTATAATCCAATGCTGGTTACGCGTAATTGCACTATCTCCGACGATCTGCAAAATGACAATTTTTCAGGAGCGAGGTTTAAGGATTCTTCGATTAACATGGCGAACGACTATGGAATAGAATTCTCTGCCTGTAGACTTGTTCCCTGAAGGGTGTAAGTTGGGCCTTTCCAAGGCGAGAGTGAATACGTCATGTAGCTGTTCTCGACAGTCGTCTTCACAAAGTCTCAAATTCATTTAAGGGGCAACGTATACGCTTCTATAATAAGACTCCGGGTCGAAATTTGCCATTTACAAGGTTCAAAACTATAGTAAAACAGAAGCTTTATACTAAAAGTTATTAGCTTCTGCGTACGTGAATTACAAAAATCCGTGGAAGTGACCCGTTTAGTTCTAGCAGGTAGTCTCGATCTAAGATGTTGAAATGTTTATTTACAAATAGCAACCCCTAGAGTTTCTTGCTCATTCTACTCAGGTTAATCTGCCTTACGAATGAACAGTAGAGTTTAATTAGTATGAGGATTTCAAGTGAATTTGCTTACAGTGAAATAAAAATTATTTGACTGCGACTAGGTGTGCATTCTCAATCGTTGACCGCATCGTGTCTTTCCATCAGATGAGATGGAGATCAAATGTTTTAGCGGCAGTAGAGCTCCTTGTGAAAGAGTTCGTCCAGGGAAGTACTGCCACCTTAACTATTTCTGCCACCAAGCAGTAATGTTAGAAGGGTAAGGGTGCTGGTGAAATTACAGCCACATGCGACTTGTCCATTTATGTCTCAGGATGGTTAGCGCAGTTCAGATCTTTGCGATTTAAAGCTCTGAGTGGCACTGCAACTGTTATGGACAGGTAGCTTACCATCAGGTGCACGACTTGTTCGTCCCGTCACTTGATGTTATAAAAAAAAAGAAATGTAATGTATCATGTAGGATCTTGAATATTCTTCAAGAGAATATTTGTTAATGTTTTTATAGATACCTAATATTTGTACAAATGTTTGCTAGTCGAAAGAACCTTTACCTCCGGCGGTACTCGTTCCAACACGTGTAATCTCAGCATTTCAATTACAAACAATTATAAAATCCCGCCAATAAATCGCCAGGGTTGCCCCGCGTTTTACAACAGAGATTTAAATCAACACGGGAGCCCGCAATTTGCGGGCACAGCGGAGATACAATGAACTACATTGTTGATATCGTTGCCAGATGAAATTGTTTTATGGCAGTAACTGTTTTTATGTAATAACAAGGAAATGTTTTACCATATCCTTTATTTTTGAAGTAGAACGTAAAGGGTCGCTCTAGAAGATAAATTAAAATAACACGCAATGGATTAATTAGGTAGAAGCTTAGTCATGCTAATTGAATGTTTGAAAAAAAACGGCCATATTGAAATATTTTATCGCTCATTCTGAGTGTTGCTATTTGAACATATTTAAAAAATAATTTTTTAAACAGTTTACATAACCATACCCGACCATACCCATGTTATTACCACTTTAGTATTAAAGTAGATAAGTAAATTATTAGCAAATTTTGAACTCTAATTCTTTCTTGTTTCATTAAAATGGTGACTCAACATAAGAAGGATTTATACTGTAGCGCAGAACATTGTAATATCATATTTATCGAGTTCTTAGGTAAACAATTGTTACACATAGACAATAAAATATTTTCGAGTCTAAATATGATGTAACTACATCATATTAAATTTTTATCAATGAAATTTGATTGTTATCGGTTTTGTTGTTCATGTAATAAATAACTAAAATAAGTAAATAAAAGTGATTGGTTTGTTTAAAAAAACAAATATATGTGATTTAAATTCGGAAAAATTGTTTCATTTCGAAAGTGATGCCGTTTAAAACATTGTTTTTACTTTTTACCTGTCGATATTTTGAAAAAAATGCCTATTCAACCCCTATCTGTCTAAAGTTTGTCAGTTACAATACTTTAAATGGCAATACTGAGTCAAACGTCAAACTGTCAATGTTACCAGCAGGTCAGATTGTTGTGGAGAATTTTTAAAGGAAGCGTGTAGAAAAAAGTTGAAATTAGATCGTAATTGTGGGAAAAATGTATTTGAAAGATGTAGGAATTGTGATGAAACAAAGAAATTATAAAAAATATTACACTGAACTTTAAAAAGTGTCCATCTAAAATAAAAAGATTTTATATCATTGACAACTTAGGCTGAGTTCTAATTGATGTTGCGTTATTATGAACACTGTAGAGATACAAGGTGCATTTCGTGAGAGAAATTAGGTGTTTCTATACTTTAGAACTACACAATTATCATGATAATTAGTATAACGGTTTTTTTTACAATTTGTAGATCACTATACATAAGACATCAGAACAAGAAAAACAATACAGATTTTTTCGTATAGCTCTGAGTACAATTATGAATATTTTGATAGAGTTCCCATACAATTCTTAAGCTCCCTGTGGTCCCAGGTTCATGCGACATGAGTATTCCACCCACGACGGCGCTCGCGCAGCCGGCGGCGGCAGGCTAATACCACAGTTAATATATCTGCACTGATTGCCAGGACACTCGGCCACACGTATTCATTATTATACGTATTACCCCCTACGCAAAATGGAAGTATATTTTTTAATTTCAATTTGAAAAATGCCAGTTTTGCACTTGCTGTTTTGTTGTCTTAATTGTGCTTTTTAAAGGAGAGCGGTTTTTGTGTACTTGTATTTAATTTCTTAGAATTTAATTGTTTTTTCATGAAACTCATAAAAATTACCTCAAGCTTCATTCAATTTAACGGCGAAGAATGACAACCTCATTGGTCTAACGGTTTCCATTGTGTAGTACAGAGAATTCTTAAATTTTGAGACCAGACAATTGATTTAGTTGTCTGACGCACAAAATGTGTCATGAAGTCTTATTACGGTTTCTCGAAGAAGGTCTAGGACCAGAATTAACTCATGCTCTCGGTATAATATAGCCACTTGATGATATTACGTCAAAAGTGCTTTTATTACATAAAAATCATAGAAATAATACGAATTACATGAAACAAATAATGTATATATGAGATTTTGTAAATGTTCTATTTACTCATAAAAAAGTTATTGTATTATCGACTGACATGTCTATGCCGGTAACCATAGAGACATTCGCTAAAAAATAAAATAATTTCCATTGAATTACAAATAAATGGACGACGGGTCTAATACAAAAACCACGAAAAAAATGTCCCAAGTCAACCTATTTAAACGTAGTGACATGTAAAGGAATATGAAAAAACTAAAACGTTGAATTTAAATTGTAATGTCATGGCAGTACTGTCTAATTTTGCTTGCTTCGCTGTCAGAAGAAACAAACGAAGACTAAGGCGTGAATGACGCTCTGTATACGATTTTAACGCCCTATAAGTTCGGACACTTTTTAGCGCGGACCCGACGTCCATATAATTGTAAGTCAATGACAATTTCCTATAATCTCAATATCGATTTAAAAGGACAGTATACAGCAGTTCACTTTGGTATTTCGAATGTGATTTTTTCACGTAAGATTTAGATTTCCATAGTGAATTTTGAAAATGTATATAAATTTAGCTGCAAAGTGCAAGTCTACTTGTTTTAATCGTCTACCTCTTTCATATTGATCTTGTTGGCAATTTGGGCTATCAGCCGTAACTATGCAACCTATAAAGGGTCCGGAACGTTGGTTTGTTGAAAAAACAAAAACACGCAGTTTAGATCGGAAAAAATTAGTTTCATTATCGAGTTCTTAGATTTTCGCGATTGTTACACATAGGAAAAGTTCAATTTATTATTAATAAAAATTCATTCAGTAAAATAATTTGTAAAACTTAATGTAGCGTAAATTAGAATGTTTTCTTTGTAAATTTAAAAATAAGGTATTTAATTAATAACTATTGCAACTATAGTGAAAAAATAGGGTGGTTTGCACCAATATTAGACATAACTGGTTGAAGACTGTATCACCTCAGTCAACCGTGACCATGGGACCTGTAAAGGGCCCGAAACGTCGGTTTGTTTGGAAAAACAAATATACGCGATTTAAATCCGGAAAAATAGTTTCATTTCCTAATAGTTTCATTTCCAATATTTAGCTGTCGCGAAAACCCAAGAACTATATTTGTTTGTTTCTGTTAAGCAAAATAAAAGAAAATAAGTTCTAAAACTATTCATAATCCTATGCGACAAACATCCGTTAAAATCATCAAGTTGTAATAACTATATTTCATGTCACAAATGTATATTGTGTTCTAAAGTAATATACAAAAATTGGCGAGATTCGGCGTCACGTAGACCAAATGCTCCATTCAAAGTACTGTACTGAAGGATCCATCTACAGAAATCGCAGTGGAGTACTGTCCATAGCGATATTTTCTAATAAAAATAAATTAAATAAATAATGAATATATTGCATGTTACCGATGTACACTATATTCTAAATAAATATACGAAATCGGCTAATTTTGTTTGCAGAACTTTGAAACCTCACTCCTGCAAAGCTATTTTAATGCAGATGTGACCTTATTACACTAAGGGTGCGAACTCATAATTTCCTTCCCGTGGATACTCCAATCTTACTACTCTATTTCATTCTTTGTTACGCTAAATATCTCAGTAACCAATACCTGAACCTACAGTTTGATTTTCTTGTAAATAATGTAACACTTGCTGTACTTGTTATGCGTGATGAAGGAGTGGTATAATAAATACTCTTGAAGAGGCTGCATATTCCATCAATTTACTTAGATTTGAGCAATGTTATATGTAATTCAGGTCGCACGTGCGTCATTGATTCTTAACTGCGGAATAAGTAGAAATATTGAAGTATCACTCAAAAAGTAGCTATAACTTCTCCTTAATACAGTTACATATTCAGCCTTCGAGGTGTTCCGGCGCAGGCGCCAAGCGGACGCGAGCAGAGCTTTTTGCTACAGCATTTCGGCTAATGAGCGGATAGAAAGGACAATCGCACAACTGACCTCAGGGCTTCCTCTTGCGTCAAAGACCTGGCTGTTGGTTGTGTAAGCGTATTGCATTGTGGTATCATATCAAAGCTTTTACTTGTTGCACCTTTATCCTTATGTAAGCTAAAAACGACTGACTTGTAAGATTTAAGACGTACTTTCGAAATGTTGTTGTAGTCTTGTCAGGGTAGCTAATTAAAAAAATAATAATAAAAATAAAATAATAATAAAAATAAAATACTTTTGTTATGAGATTAGAGAGTAGATAATATAATTATACTTTTCCAGTTTTTAGGTTTTCGCGATTGTTAGCGCGGTTACGCACAGCATACGATTCGTATCCATTCCGAAACTAGTCTACACAAATCTAGAAAATTCGGACCCCACTTCGGCTGTCGCTTGTGCACTAAATCCGATTGAATTCTAGAAAATACGAATGTCGCTTGTACACCTAGAGATAAAGTGATCCCTGTGAGATTTCGGACCGTCATTTCTCGGATAAAAGTAAGTGCTCGCTTGATCTCCATCTTACATAATTATAAAAGTTTTACAATTTCTCATACGTAGCCTGTGACCCAAATAACTGTATCCAGTGGCTGAATATCGAGCTGTCATTTGTATAAGCACACGCATCATCAGAGATGCGACTCTCATGTGCAAGAGAGTCGCATCGCATGAAAGTCATCCATGCGCGCCTCCGTGAACATCCCTGACGCACTACAATAACGCGGCAGCCCCATATTAAATATATCTATTCTTTCAGTGTTTTCAACCGTAAAATGCGCTATAATATTTGAGATGTGCTCAGAACTTGAAGTATTATAAATAATCAAATGTATTACTCACGTATTTTCGACTTGACTTCAAAGCAACTGACTAAGAGGTTAGTGATGTTCGAGTTCGATCTTAATATCGATAACGACGAATTATCCAAATTTTTAAAATGAAATTAAGTTAATTAGACAAAATATTCAATAAAAATATCAGTGCCAAGCATTGACTTACAATTATTTGGACGTCGGGTCCGCGCTAAAAAGTGTCCGAACTTATAGGGCGTTAAAATCGTATACAGAGCGTCATTCACGCTTTAGTCTTCGTTTGTTCGACTGATAGCGAAGCAAGCAAAATTAGACAGTACTGCGATGACATTACAATTTAAATTCAACGTTTTAGCTTTTTCATATTCCTTTGCATGTCACTACGATTAAATAGGTTGACTTGGGACATTTTTTTCGTGGTTTTTGTATTAGACCCGTCGTCCATTTATTTGTAAGTCAATGGTGCCAAGTTATTATTTGATAGTAACTACGACCTTGAATTTCCACTGCATCTTTCGGTTCTACCCTGTACATGTCTAACATAAAAATAAAAATGAACTACAATTTCTTTTAACCGCTCACGCGATTCATGCGTCTCTGGAAGCATACCACACCTAGAGGTGCCGGTGATGATTTTATACCGATTTATCGGATATCGAAGTTATAACAGGTAAAAGAACTAATACTAATTGCTATTTCGGTAACTACTCTAGCAAACTATAAAGTTTTTAATGCCTGTGTCTGTCATTTAAAAAAAATAAACAACTTCAAAAATACGTCACGACAATCGTGTGTGTTATTGTTTGGGCTGGTGATGTCGGTGTTTATTTATTGAAAACATACCGTAAGTTGCGTTTTTTAAGTTTACCCTGAATATAAATGTTTATAAACTATACTTTAAGGAGTAATTTCATGGTAAACGTTAGAACCACTCAAACGGAATATTATCATATTTACCCAAGTACACCAAAAATTTCATTAGTGCTTTTTAAGTGCAGGATTTGTGGTGTATTACTGCATTTTATTTGAGATGTTTTTGTTGTAGTACGGAGGGTATTTATTTAGCAATGCAGAATAATAATTTTTATTTATAAAAACTTGTATTTAAACTGAATCCTTTTCTAATTTGCGAAACCAAATAGCCGCCATTGTGCGGTAGGATGAGCGCATCGCGTGAGCGGCTAAAGAAATTCTTCTATACTTTAGAATTGTTTGTACCCTAGGTATAATAAAGCCACATGTGATCATACGTCATAAGTTCTTTTATCACAAGTAAGTCATGCAAATATTACGAACTACATGACACAAATGATGTATATGATAACTTGATAACGCTCGTATTTAAGAGTCTATACTACCTCAGGTCTAAATCAAATTATTTTCCGTACTAATACGGTTTATTTTGCTTGGGTCGAGCGGCTGAGACATTGGCTTTATTTCGGAACTGTTTTTTTACAATTAAAACTAAAGGCATTTGAAAAATGTATATCGTATAGTATACGTGTTCTGTTTAGTTCAGTTGATATAAAAAAAAAACATTGATATGTGTATATTGAATACAGCGGTTTTCTAGTAAAATTTCGAGGAAAATTTGTTTTTTTTTCTATCGTGAAATAGAAATCACCCGTTTTCCACATCCAACCACTACCCGCGACTTTCTTCAGATCGTCTGTCTATCTTGCAGTGGGACATTCTATGTTACGTTTGCCGAGACGTGGTCTCCACTCAAGAACCTGTCTACTCCATCGCTCATCGGTTCTGCGACAGATGTGGCCAACCCACTGCCAGTTCAGCTTGCTACATTTCGGAACGATGTTCACAACTTTAGTCTTATAACTTCGTTAACTTCGTTCCGGACTTTGTCCCTTAACGAGATACCCAGCATAGACCTTTCCATAGCTCGACATGATGAGCGACGTGTAGTCTGTGAGCCAGTTTGACCGTCATATGCCACATCTCAGCTCCGTAAGGCATGAGAGATGTTATTCGGAATCAACCAAAGTCATTTGAGTCTCTTAAAAGCACAAAAAAGCTATCGACTGTATCATCCATTGTATCATCTTTAAACCTCTGTCCTCAAAAGTCCTCATTTTGCAGACGTGACCATATTACACTGAGACTATCATTTTCTGATAATGTTAATATCTTTTTCTTTTATTCTAAACATTAAAGATAGTAAGTTAATTTATTACACTGTATATTACAAAAAAAGTTATATTGTCTAGCAAATAGTAATTTTTATTATAGAAAAAACTTTTAACAATCAGTTAATTTCAAATTGTTAACTATGAAAATAACAATAACCTTTTTTACTTGTGTATTTTAATTGTCGGCATAGTTACCGACAATCAGGGAGGGAATAGCAAACGACGCGTGGCCGTCGCATGCGCATGGTACAGGTGTGCAGAACCCTCGCGATTAGAGAGAGGGTGAGGTACGCAGGCATATTTGCATAGTCCATTGTACAGGTTATGATAATGTAACTTAGACCAACAGACCGTTATTATTATCTATAAAGGTCGTTATTTTGAATGGGAGTTTCGTTATTAAATCCGCTTTTTTTTTCTGGTTAATCTATTGGTAAAAATGTTTAGTTTCTTTTCAACGCGCACAAACCAAATACATTTTATAACTGCCTCTGTGGCCGAAAGGTTGCCATGCCGGAATGCTACGCAAAGGTCCCAGGTCCGATTCCCGGGCTGGGAGAAATGTTTGTATGGCCTACATTTTGGGCGTAATTTGTGGTTGTTTAAGTGTGTCCATGGCACCCGCAACACAGGGTTTCTCTGGTGCGGAGTTATGTTGAGTGTGTGCGTTAATATTATTATTATATTTTACAATGATTGCAATTAGTTTGCACTTCGGTTTTCATGGTGTCGTCATCTCTGAGGTCCCGGGTTCCATCCCCGGCCGTGTCAATGTAGAAAACTAACTTTTCTATGTTGTCTCGGGTGTTTGTGGCACTGTTGTTGTTTTCGATTTCCATAACACATGTTTTTTTTAAAAATTTTAAATGTCTAAACGATCCATCGCGCTGTGACAGCCGACACTTTTTTTTTAAATATTCACAAACGTTCTTGATACTTACAGACAATAAATCCTCAAAATAATGGCTTTCATAGGCTCTTGTAATAAATCAATAAGTGCAATTTTACGGTAAAACTATTCAACGACAGACATTTCTTTTGATGTTCCTTTATGGTTATATGTTAAAAAATAGTAACACGACATTTTACCAATTGTAGTTGCGGCGAGTACAATAGCCGATTGATCACTGCCAACCTAATCGAGAAAACAAAAGGCTTCATTGATATGGACACGTATATCACCACTTGTTTTGCTTTTTGTGTAGCGATAGAAATTGATGTTTTTTATTGTCTGTGAAAGATACTGGGCATAGATACAATGCTACAAATATACATTCTAAAACTAAAACTTCTTAGGTGAGGACATTGAACTTTTTTTTATAATATCTAGTGACGGGAAGAACAAGTCGTGCGCCTGTCACCCTGAGACATAAGTTGACAAGTCCCATGTGCCTGTAATTTCACCAGCACCCTTACCCGTCAAAATCGGAACACAGTAATGCTGATATTATTGCTTGGTGGCAGAAATAGGTAACTTGACGAACTCTTACACACGGTGCTCCAATGCTTCTATAATATTTCTACTAGATATTCTCAAATGTACGTAACTTGGAAATGGAAGTCATAAGTCACACGGCGGTCATGCCGGTACAGGGATTCGAACTATCAACCTCTCGTTTGTGAAGTCCCGTACTCCCTTTAGGCTACCACCGCTCTTAATTACTCTATTAAAATAACAATAATAAAAGAAATTATAATTCACCGAACCTGCGTAATTCAGAGTTGCACCCGTTCAACAATGCACATTGCTTCACAGATTTGAAATCCATTGTGGCACCCTAAACGTAAACCACCAGCGCAAATTGAGCTGTTTTGACCGGCGACAATTTGACAGTTTTGAAAAGAGAAATCGGGAACACGAAGCTCAAATTACACTGGTAGGTAACCGTACGCTAGTTGCGTTCCGTCGCGTGTCAAGCGAGGGTGCTGGACAGGTGTGTGTCACCCCTTATTTGAGGGAATTCGGGGCTATAACGCATTACTATACTTTAGATATCGGCGTTGCCTTGTGTAGGGTTGGCGGTCATTACTTTTTTAAATGTAAATTTTTGTATATTTATTATTCAAGTTTGGTCACGATTGTTTAACACACGCTTTGCATACCTATCGTGCTCAATTTAAAGGGTTAACATTTAATAATTATGGTACAGTAAAGTAGTTACAATAAAATAGTAAATGGTTACAAGTTTTATTGTATACTCCATGTACCTATAATAAATAAACATAAATAGAAAAACGTAACGCCACGACACATAGCTACAATACTTAGAGAAACGAAACAAAATAGATAGAATTTTAAAAAATACAAAGAGAAAAAGAAAGAAAACAGAGTACAAGCAATAAAAAAAATACAAAGACTAAAATTTGTACTGTGTCATTCAGCTTATGTCATAGATATAAAGAATTTAAGTTGTGGTGCTGTTTTTCAATGAACCCTAAAATAAAATAAGACAACATTACATACGTAGAAGTAAGTAGCTAAAGCTCTTGTTTTATAGAAATGGAAAACAACAACGTTACCACAAACACCCGGAGCCGAGACAATATACAAAAGTTAGTTCTACATTGACTCGGCAGGGGATCGAACCTCTCGCAACCGATCGGATCTCAGAGAGTATGAAACGGAGGCCGTCTTTTTTATATCCGCTTCAATACATAATTAGTTAGTGTAATGAATAGATATAACTATTTGTACGTAATATATATTTGGTTTTATCATAATTCGTCATAATCTATAGTGTAATTTGTAATAACAATAATGTGTCAGATAACCACGTCAATTACCTACACACTACACAGAACATCTACACCAGAATTAATTTCGAAAAGTTCATTTCCTAAATTAGCCCTCCCGGGAATTGAACCCGAGTCATCCTTAGTGAAACCCTGTATCGCGGATGCCATGGACACACACATAGAAAACTACAAATTATACCCAAACTCTCGAGAGAAGTAAATGTAGGCCATACAAATATTTCTCCCAGCCCGGGAATCGAACCCGGGACCGCTGCGTGGCAGTCGAGCATGGTAACCGTGGTGAAGGCAGTAAATAATGGACACATGCTTTGATAATCTCATAATTTCAAACTCTTGCCTAAAATCCTTTAAGGTATTTAGTTATTTGAAGACAGTTTTTCTGAAAACTTAACTTAGAGAACAACTTACATTTGTTAAGTACCATGCAATGGCTTCGCAAAAGCTTTTAGTAAAAATATTTAAGTAAGTAATAAATAAGTTTATTATATTATGTCTTCAATTCAATTTTTTTTTCACGTTACCAATTGACGGGGCGAACTAGACACATCTGTCCACAGCAGTTGCAGTGCCACTGAGAGCCTGAAATCGCAAAGATCTTCAAAACCGAAACGCAGTAATGCTCACATTACTGCTTGGCGGCAAAAATAGGTAAGGTGGCAGTAGTTCCCTGGAAGAACTGAAGAAGCTTTACTTCTACTACATTTTTTTACGTTAGCACTTACCGAATGCAAATAAACGCGTTCAACCTGTATTTGAATAGAGTTGCCCTGAGGTACACTTTTTTAGATACAAACCCGTATGCTCCCTGTAGCCTTAGCATAATATGATAATTTTAAAACCATATTTACAATTACAAAAAAACACACACACACACACACACACACACACACACACACACACACACACACACGCACGCACGCACGCACGCACGCACGCACGCACGCACGCACGCACAACAGATAAACGTACTAAATTAAGTTAATTTTATCTATTTATATTATATTATTTTAATTAACTATATTTAAAAATAAAACATAGCACTTATTTGAAATTATTTGTCAAGGTTGTAAGCTGTCACGGAGGATGACTGACACCCATAATACAGATTTTTTTCTAGTATGGGAAGTCAGTGGTCATTTACCTTAGAATTAATTGTACAGCCTAATATTTTGCACCTTGTTTGATTTTAGTTATCTATTCTGTAATTAGGCCTTGCTAAATAAATTATTATTATTATATTATTAATTGGATGAAGATCTTGGTACAAATTTAAGTGCTGTGTTTGATAATCCATTACATAGGCTGAAAAACAAAAGAAAAAATTATTTGAAAACTTTAATAAAACCTTATTCGTTCCCAGTAACGTAACAACGGGAAGGCGACAATATCCGATAGCCATAGAAATCAATAAATATAATAATTTGTAAGAAATAACTTCAAGGAGGAGGAGGTGGTTCTTAATTCGTCTGTATGTTTTTATTTTTTTGTATGTATGTATGTTATGCGGTAATTCCGGCGCGATAAAACCGATTTAGATGATTCTTTTTTGTTGGAAAACCGCTATACCACTACTGAGGTACCCACCTCACTAGTCGCCTAATTTCAATTAGAGAAAATATCCCACTTCTAAGGGTGGCAAAATAGGGGATGACTGATTTTTGAGGCCGGTTCTTTTTAAATACTAAGAACCGGTTTTTCTTCACTGTACTGCAATGATATTGTCACACAACCTTGAGCGTCTCACTCGGAAGTTACATAATCTAAAAATGTGAAGATACTATTTCAAAGTTTTGTATTATGTTAACTTGGAAATAAATAGTTTTAATTCCATTTATTTTTGTTTGTTTTATAAATATAATGAAAGAAAGAAACAAAGAAGAAATACATTTTGTATTAATTTGACACTAACAAGTCCGTTAAATCTTAATATCGTGATACATATAGAACAATTTCTTATAATTTACTTACTTGTTTTAAACTAATGTACACACATACCGCATGCACGCACGCACGCTTGCATGCACGCACTCCCTGCTCACATGCACGTACGCACGCTTGCATGCACGCACTCCCTGTCCACATGCACGCACGCTCGTACGCACGCACGCACTTGTAATAGATACATAATGTACTATTAAATTTTTGTTTTTTGTAAACATCAAACACATTAAGCTTTACAACAATGTTTAGCTTTAGGTACTAAAGACTGTGTTAACAATCAAGAAGGTTTATTAGGGTGTCAGTTATAATCATGATCTTAAAGACGTTGTCGTGTTGTATGAAGTATCCAATTATTTTCCGCGTCTGTTCTTTATAGTATTCATGATCGTTCTTTTCTCATTTACTTACTTTATTCTCAATACTTCCTCATTGGTTTTCTTTTCCATCTCAAACTAACTGCTCACGCGATGCGCTCATCCTACCGCAAAATGGCGGCTATTTGGTTTCGCAAATTAGATAAAGTTTAAATACAAGTTTTTATAAATAAAAATTATTATTCTGCATTGCTAAATAAATACCCTCCGTACTACAACAAAAACATCTCAAATAAAATGCAGTAATACACCGCAAATCCTGCACTTAAAAAGCATTAATGAAATTTTTGGTGTACTTGGATAAATATGATAATATTCCGTTTGAGTGGCTCTAACTTTTAGCATGATATTACTCCTTAAAGTATAGTTTATAAACATTTATATTCAGGGTAAACTTAAAAAACGCTACTTACGGTATGTTTTCAATAAATAAACACCGAAATCACTCGCCCAAACAATAACCCACACGATTGTCGTGATGTATTTTTGAAGTTGTTTATTTTTTTTAAATGACAGACCCAGGCATTAAAAACTTTATGGTTTGTTAGAGTAGTTACCGAAATAGTAATTAATATTAGTTCTTTTACCTGTTATAACTTCGATATCCGATAAATCGGTATAAAATCATTACCGGCACCTCTAGGTGTGGTATGCGTCTACGGCTGCATGTATCGCGTGAGCAGCTAAGGAAACTAAATTCACATTTAACATTACATATTTAATAACTATACCTTTTTCAAATTCTTAGAATGCAGTTATCGTGCTCTTGCATGCAAGTATCGATTATCTCTGTATTACGATCAAGATGACGATAATCTGTCCACAGAAGTTTTATAGAAAATATTTTACAACACCAGTAGGTGTTGCCAAAATATTGACATTTTAAAAACATCGATTTTATCAGTAAAAGCGATTATAAACCAACGTCGCCAATGTTTGGATATTTTGACCACAGCGCCATATCTAAAGTTCTTTGTCGTAGATCTTTTATATTAAAAATGAGATCTATACTATACTTTGATCGATAAGATTCAAATATATCAACGCTATTGTTATTCGGCTACTTTTGAAATGCTGATCGCAGTCTTTCAATGGAAGCTTCAAACTGATGGATTCTCCAAAGAGCTCTGTTGTCACTAAGTGATGGCTTTTGTTATTTTGTATTATCTGATAGAAGTGCCAATAGTGCATTGATGCATAATAGTATATTATGTTGTTGAAAGTAGCATCAAGTGTAAAAAAGTACATACACACGTCAAGTGTCTAAAGAATCAAGCACGTTTTTGCTAATTACTGAAAATTAGGTTTTTTAATGGATTAATCTTTTTTGGTAAATTTTATTGACGGCGTCAGTGGTCGAGTAGCTTGCATACCAGTTTACATGATGTCGCCATCTCTGAGGTCCCGGATTCGATCCCCGGCCGGGTCAGTATAGAGAAACTAACTTTTCTACATTGCCTCGGGTCTGGGTGTTTGTGGTACCGTCGTTGTTTCCGATTTCCATAACACAAGTGGTTTAGCTACTTACTTTGTTATCAGAGCAACGCATATGATGTTGTCTACTATTTATATTTATTATTTATCATCATGAATTTTGAAATCAAATTATAAAATCGACAAAAAACACATAGGTGTCAAAAAAAAAATTAAAAAAATCAAGTTTTTGATTTTCAGTAATTGACAAAAAACGTGCTTGATCCTGAGAGACTTCTGATGTATGTATTTTGTTTTGGTTCTTTTTATAGTTTCTATAATGAAAATGTATAATTTTAAATCTCTATTTAGCTTTGATTATGACCTAAACTCCTTCATTAGAGAAAATTTGTGTCAGTTTGTGTGGAACTTATGCAAGTTGGATGACAGTTTAATTGTACAGCATTATTAGTAAATGTGAGATCCTCTATTATTTTTTATTATATATTTTATTGAACGTACATTATAAAATAATTCACTAATATCGGAATTCAAAGTTAAAATCAAAGTCGAAGAATCATTTATTCCATATGTAAAATAAATTTACATTTGAAAACGTCACTTTTAAGCTACTGCTCGTTCACAGCCCTGAATTCCATGAGAAGAACGAGCAAGAAACTCTCGAGATTGTTCTTTTCAAATAAACTTTAGTTTTTAAACTTAGAAAATGATTATCTTAATATTTACACCACAGCTCATTAATCAGAATAGATAGCTTATTAATCTTTACACCACAGAGTTCACCAGACACGACCGCTCTGTCAAGAGAGCTACGAAAATAAGACAAGTAGTCTTCTTCCCATAAGTTTCCTGTTTCTCTTACACCAGCATGCTCAGGTTTTGCATGTATGTACAAGTCGTTGGTTCATTTTTGACAAAGGCCTTAGGCTGGTTACACAGCTGTGCGTATGGTCCGTACGGACTGTTCACCTGCAGACCACCCATATGCGTACAATCTGCAGTGCTCTGAATCGAGAATTTAATTTAATGCGGATATTCACGGAAGATAGTCGCCTGCAATGGACGCAGGACTGCAGGTAACTCGTGCGGAGTTCACGCAAAGCGTGTTCCGTACGGAGCAAGCCGCGTCACTGTAAAATGGTATTCTTCGGTAACGACGGTCCACAGATAAATCTGCACTTCTCTGAAACCAGCTTTAAATTGTATTTCAAATATTTTACTTAACTCTTAGCTAGCGATCCGAAGTGGACTCCGTCACCAAAATACGCCATTTTTTCGATCTTGTACCAATTCCGACCATTCGAGCACATTCAGCTCCTTTGTGTCTTTTGTGTTGCCGCAAATACGCTCTTTTTGCAGCTCTGTCCTCTCCAATTCTCTCCACATGGCTTGTCCGGTAGTACAGCTTAGTTACTTTATCATGCAACATGAGGTTATGCGGTGGGCACTCCGCTTATGTAACAAACAAACCGTTACGAAACCGGCAGAAAAGTATTATATTATATGTACCACTATACATATATAGTAATATATGTATGTAAACTGTTTTGTACAAAGTCAAACTCGAGAGCACCTCAAGTTAGGTTAATATATAAACTCAATGTCGCTTGTAATAATGTTAATACAAAGATCTAACACTAACAACAACAAATTTTCCTATGTGCTTGTTGCGGTTTTTTGTTTGGTTTTTAATGACTTTTTATGCCGAAGCGCCATCTATGAGAAATCTATTTCTTTAATCAGTTACCTTTACAGCTATCAGCAGCTGACTAGAGTCGTCGCATTAATCATTATAATTTTTAAGTTTTATTGAATGTCACGATATTTGATCATCATGTAATTCAATTATTTTTGTGAAATTACTCCACTAGTTTGTTAATTATAATTATTAATCGAAATATCGAACACTAAGAAAACATTCTTTGTTGCTTATTTTAAGATTTCAGATTCATTAAGAAAGAAGATATCCATAATATTAACCTTAGAGCCCAGTCCAAACTCATGGTACCACGAGGTAAACAACTTTTTTATGGGGAATGTGTACGTTTGTTTAAGATTCCAAAGTATATATTAAGATTATCATTTGCTAAGTTTAAAACTTACATAAAAAAGTATTTTAATTGAAAAGTCATATTACAAAACTAAAGACTACGTATTAGATAAATATGTATGGAACGACGACATAGCTCTAGATTCCATACAAATTTGATTCAAAGTGTATTTATTTCATAGAAATTAAGTTTATTCAAAAGAGCATACTCTAGAGTTTCTTGTTCGTTCTTCTCAGGGAAGTCAGCATACTAAACGAGCAGTGAATTAAGTGTCATTTTCAAGTGTAAAAGAAGGATGGCGACATCCCGTGTATTTTGTGACCTAGTGTTTTTGACGACGTGCATTAAGGAGACCTATCAGTAGTTGTAATTCACTATCAAACCATCAAAAAGCTAATTGAGTACGGTTTGTAGAAGCTGGAGTTATAAAGTTGATATGGGTTATGTTTATAACATTGTCCCGTATCTCGCTTCAGATGTTTGTTCGTAGTTGCAGAAAACAACAAGTTTTCAGTTTGTTTCCAAAAATAATAAATTACTTCCCGAATATTCCTAAATCTGCCAAACTCTGCCACATTTAATATAAACTTATTATGTTCTGCAGCAATGAAAATGAATAAAAATTTAATCTGCCCAAGTGGCAGAAATCTGCCACAAATAGTCACACTGTTCTTAATATCAATATGGAATCGACATTGGCAGGAGATCTCTTGCCAAAACGTTCCTTTGCAAATTTCATTATCTCTCATTTAAATATTGTCTAAATATTTGTTTTTTATTTATTGCTTTAAGTCAATCCTGTTTAATAGATTATTTCATTAGGTATTTTATAGCTTTAATGTTTTATGTGTGTACTATGAAATAACCAATACTTCAGGTAGGTAAACATTCAGTCATGCTTAAAACGAAATTTACGTACAAGAACCTTACCTAATCTATGGTCGAACTGAATGAAATGCGTTGTGTTCTTGCGTCTATTCTAACATACATTGTTTTGCAATTTCTTTATTCCCGACTTCTAAAAATATACAAAAATATATTGATAACTAGGCATAAGCTAAAACGCAAAATTATACTAGCAAAATATATGAACGGCTCTTTGTCGTTATTGGGACAGCTTTCGCTATCCTTCTTTATTTTACCTATGGAATAATTGATTCTTTGACTTTGAAGAACAGTTCAAAGTCCAAAGTATCAAGTTTGTAGTGTAGGTATATTTAACAAAATAAAGACTGCTATTTTAAAGATTTATGTTCAAATGCAATTTGATTGTATTTTCATAAATTAATGAAGAATTCATAAAGAAAATATTCGATCTTTATATAGACCCTATTCCCACGTTGTATATTGATTTCACTTAGCTAGCACAGCGAAGGACGCAGCTTGAATAATGGACACTTGTATTTTTGCCTTGTAATTGACACTGCGCTCTATGCGAATACATACTTATGATATACTTAAAACGATTAATCTGTCGCGGTTGGTGGTAAAATCCCTACTCGAGTAATGAGATGAACTCCTACAACGTAGTGTACCATATACCAGTGCGTGCCAATTATTGACGTAATTATTTCGAAAATATGGCCGCCCTTTTGTGATATTTAACACTCCAAAGCGACTGTAATTTTAAATTTAACCCATGGAAGCAATTACTCAACTAATGTCAATAACTGCTTTAATATGAGGAGCCGTATTCATTAAGTTTAAAGTCAGGGTGAAAAGCAAGCGTCCTGCAAGGAGGTATTTTAGGGCAGTTTTTATTTTTTATGTATCAACAATGATATTTTTCCTCATCGACATGAATATATTGAAGAACTTGTGTATAATTTAAAAACCAATCACGAAAAACATATGGAGAAAGCACCATATAATGAACGGTTGCTAGTCACGGTACCTATTGGATGAGTAATTTGCCTTTACAGAACTGTAGTGAAAATTAAAACGTTATACAGTCTTATCGTTGCGGTATTAAGCGAGGCACCCGGCGAGTGTGTAATGAGATTGGAACGTAATCTCTGGTTTTGTTATTGAAACCACGACATGAGAGCGAATTCAACAGAACCAGGGATGAGAATGAAGGTTGATAGTCGGCGCTTGCTGTCTAATTTAAAGCATCCTTTTTTAATTCTAAAGAGTGCCAGCAATGAATGCGTTAACAACTGCAATGGTCCAAGTATTTTGTATTGCTGCGCGTATAGAGAATTATCGTCAACGGACAGTCTGAAAAGTGACCGCTGATTATGCCTCGTTAACACGGCCGCACGCTTATTAGCCGCAACTAAGGGAATCCATTTATTTCGATTATCAATTAGTTCTTAACACCTAGACAGCAGATAAGCCGCCTTTCAAGAAAGAGCTTGGACGGTTAATTAAGAGTGAATTAAAATGAAAAAGGCCCTCGTTACCCGCCTTAATGAAGTGGGAAAAATTGACGTCCGTCCAGCGGATCTTGAACATATTTCTGTTCTAGTTTATTTACTTATTTTTGTTCTAGAATGTGAGAAAACTTTAGCGTATTTATGAAATCGTTTACAACCTGTTTTTTTAATATGCATTTACAATGACAGTATACAATTCAATATATACTAATTAACCGTCTTCGTGGCCGAACGGTTACTATGTTGGGCTGCCGGGCCGAGAGAAATATTTGTATGGCCTACATTTATTTCTCTCGTGAGTTTCGGTGCTAATTTGTGGTTGTTTATGTGTGTATCCATGGCACTTGCGATACAGGGTTTCCTTAGTGCGGGGCTATGAGTTATGTTATAAATACATACCACATGTTTCGTATAGAATCTTTCAATGTATTTTAAACAGCCGTTTTTAAAAATACCTTAAATTTCTCTTTAAACTTAGTACAAAAAAAACAAACGTTTTACAACTGCGTATAAAGGGCATAGGTAATTTAAATACGACTTTATAATACTTGACGCATGAATAGAACTAAAGGATACAATTGAACTACATAATAAGGGCACTTTTTCATACGTAAAATCCTTTGATTAGTGTTTTAACGTAATAAACATTGACTTACAAATAAATGGACGACGGGTCTAATACAAAAACCACGAAAAAAATGTCCCAAGTCAACTTATTTAAACGTAGTGACATGTAAAGGAATATGAAAAAGCTAAAACGTTGAATTTAAATTGTAATGTCATCGCAGTACTGTCTAATTTTGTTTCCTTCGTTGTCAGTCGAACAAACGAAGACTAAAGCGTGAATGACGCTCTGTATACGATTTTAACGCCCTATAAGTTCGGACACTTTTTCGCGCGGACCCGACGTCCATATAATTGTAAGTTAATGGTAATAAACGTCAAATATGACTTTTTATAGTAAAAATCTGATTATTGAAGTTATGGCTATTTGAGTTGCTGGTTTTAGTTTTTAGTAGCAGTAGAGTTCCTTGCGCCGCCAAGTAGTCATGTGAGCATTACTGCGTTCCGGTTTGGAAGGTAAAGGACGCTGGTGAAATTACAGGCACATGGGACTTGTCTACTTATGTCTCAGGGCAACTGGCGCAGTGGCAGTGCCTCTAAGATCTTTACGATTTAAATCTCTGATTGGCACTGCGACTGTTATGGATAGGCGTGTCGCTTACCACCAGGCGCACGACTTGTTCGTCCCGTCATTTGGTATTATAATAAAAAAAATCCCAAATGTGTATGTAATTAAAATTTAATTTAAATTGAATTTTGATAAAAATATCAGTGTGCCCTTTTTCGTTCCGAGGGCAGAATTACAAATAATACCTATAAGCCTTTATAAAGCAGCTATACGACTTCGAGTAATGGATTGGGAATTTCATGCTCCAAAGGTCGATTAAAATTAATTTATACATTAAAAAGACAAGTGGTGTACGCTGCCGTCGAGTAAATAGTGTTAATCCGATCAGAGATGGACGCCGGATGCTTCTTGCTCCTTTGCCTTATGTTATTTCAGTATGGTTTACTGTACATTAGTATCTTTTAAATGTTCAATCGAGTTTTGTCTGTTAGGAAGGAAAAAACTGCGATTAATCGCTTTCTTATACTACGAACATCTTCCAGTAAATTGAAAGTGTTACAAATGGCAAACGGTGAAATGGGTTATATCCAACGGAATTTAATTTTTTAGATAATGTCCTCTATATTCTAGTTTAGCTTTTAGTTTTTTGTTATGTTTTAATTATTATTTTGTTTTATACATAAATTACTGAAATTTTCAAATTTGTTTTGAATATCACGAATGTTTTACTACCAGGATGTTGAATTTTTATGGTGGAGAGCTCCACTAAATAAACAAAAAAACAAAGATCATGCAACAAGCACAAAGGAAAATTCGTAAGGTCCGCCGATTCGTTCCGTGGCGCCTGGCACGGTTTGCTAGAAGACATCGGTTCGAATCCGGCCGGATCGAAGGAATTTTTTTTAACTGCTCGATCCTTGTTATTAATAATTATAACAAATTAGCGGAGCAATGTCACAAAAAAATAATTAAATGTCATAGTAATAAAACATTGTGACATTCATTAAATACCTGAAAATCGCAAAGATTAAATTGACATCTACCACAACGATGGTAGCTGTAAAGGTACCTCTTTGAGTAAAGAAAGAAATTTCTCACAGATACGGCATAAAAAGTCGTTGAAAAACCAAATACAGAGATACGACAACAAGCACATAGAAAAATTCGTGAGGTCCGCTGCTTCGTTCCGTGGCTTAGTTGGTAAAGCGTCTGGCACGGTATGCTAGAAGACGTAGGTTCGAATTTGATTATATATTCTTTTGTAAAGAACAACACTATGATTTAATCATGTGTTGGATTAGATAAAAAACTCTTTGACGACTTGTGACGTAAAACTGACACAATTGGTAGTTTGTGGCCTGGACTGGACCCGTGCCTGCGTTGGTCTATGACGTAGATCCTCTCTGTATAGGAGACCCATTCATACCTGTGTGGTGGTCTTGAACTTTTTATGTACCTAAATGTGAATTGAAACATGGTTTTGGTAAATTAAACATAAAGAGCGTCGTAACTATAGTTCAGATTAGAGTGGTTTGTATTAAAATGAGACATGATTGGCCGAGACCATGGTATCCGTTAAAAGCCCGAAATTATGGTTTGTTTGATAAAAAAAAAGAAATATATGCGATTTGGATCAGAAAAAACATTTTAATTTCAAATTATTTATTCATTATCTAAACCTCGGACCGTTCGTTGAAATCCCGTTTCTTGTATAGAAATGTGTGCCATTTTCATTATCTAGTTTAAAAATTCAAGCGACAATATCTTTCTTATGGATGGAGGACTATAAACATAAGGCTGACAGTATATTTGCAATAGCAATGTGGGAATGACTCTTGCGCATCGTGACTTAACTGAATCGGACTGATGAGGATCAACAGAACCGCTGAATCCAATTTAATACCCACCGGGAGCTGACTACCACTTTTAATGTTTGTAATTCTCGTTTCTGTGTCTCAGGAAGTAGACGTGGTAGACAGTTTGCGAGTCATAGAATTAGAAATCTTAGTAGTAAGAACGTTACATTTATTTTTCTTTGCATGTTCATTTTTGTTTTCATTTACTGTATAAATATTTATATTTTTTAGTTTATTGTTTCACTTAAAGTTATTACAATGTAACATACTATAAATTAAATTTAGTGAACATCTTATCTAAATTTCACAACTGTAACAAACCTACTTTATGTATTAAACGGCCTTAAGCATTGACTTACAATTAATTGGACGTCGGGTCCGCGCTAAAAAGTGTCCGAACTTATAGGGCGTTAAAATCGTATACAGAGCGTCATTCACGCTTTAGTCTTCGTTTGTTCGACTGACAGCGAAGCAAGCAAAATTAGACAGTACTGCGATGACATTACAATTTAAATTCAACGTTTTAGCTTTTTCATATTCCTTTACATGTCACTACGTTTAAATTGGTTGACTTGGGACATTTTTTTCGTGGTTTTTGTATTAGACCCGTCGTCCATTTATTTGTAAGTCAATGGCCTTAAGCCAGAATGTTTACGTTTAGTTCACAAAAAATCCGCTAGATGACATTGACCCATTTGGCGTTACTTGTGAATCGAGGTGTTAGATTTCCCTCGAATGTGACTACTGTGACACAATTTTGTTTGTGTTGAGAGAAATCTGAGAATATCGAGAGCTCAGTAAGGCTAACCAGGTCATATGGGTTGAAAATCATCGTCTCGCGGAACGGTTTCCAGGAATCGAGTCCCTTCTCGGGAATAACTCCCCAGTCCTTCCGCATATAGGGTGATATTGTATTGGCGTGAAATAATGGTTGACGGAAATAAATCTTTTTCCTCATAACATGGAGTTTTGACTTACCTGGAGCTGCGTAACATCATCCCACAGTAGAGAGGACCTCCCTCTTTTACACAACTACTTATGAGTGAACATAGCTGTCAAAAACAACGTAAATGTAATTTATACTGAATTTAAAAACAGCAACTTAATAAAAAACAAAGTAATATAAACAAAAACAATAAATACAAGTGAACAAGACTCTCGACACTAGAATCAAAGTAGATAGGGAAGAAGAAAAGAAAAGGTTTAATATAATACCTAATTTTATTAATATTTCATTCCTATTTAATATTATATATATTAATAAATATTAATATCTTATATATTTCTATTTAAGATATATTAATTTAGTTCAATAGCGACTGCCAAAATATGTCGCTAAGCTGACTGTTCATAGTATATAGTCTGCAGAGCCTTGGGATACACGAATTAAGGCCCAGGACGGTCTTACGGAATGATGGCACTAAAGGAGTAACAACGAACGAATTTTGAAGTTAAATTTAGCTAGCAGTTGTGGACAGTCTACGTGCGAACGCAAAACTTTATGTAGAAATAGGAAATGAATATATCGCGAGAATAAATCGCGTATATTTATTTTTTCAAACAAACAACGTTTCGGGCCCTTTACAGGTCCCTTGGTCACGGCTGACTGAAACGTTGAATAAACAAAAATATGCGATTTAAATCCGAAAAAATAGTTTCATTTCCCGTTTCTATAGCCATAAAGTTTTGCGTTGTCACGTAGACTGTCAACAATCACGAAAATCTAAGTACTCGATTTATATAGAAATATTGAGTCCAATAATTAATTCCCTCCTTTTTCCAACCGATAACATTTTAAAATGCAAAAGTCATGAAACAGAGATATTTTATTTATCTACACAATCTCCTTCTAATTCGATACATTTATAATACCGCTTTCCCAATTTCCTTATTCTTTGTAAATGAAAGTTTTGTTTTAGGAAAAGTGCTCAATGGTAGCTACATCTGCTTTGTCAATGTTAAATTTTGTTTCACGAATGTGCTGTTTTCGTTTTGGGTTTAAGTTAAAATCAATGGGGCTAAGTTTCATACAATAAAAATATAAAAAATGTGTATAGAAAATGAAACTATTTCATCATCATACCAGCCGGAAGACGTATACTGCTGAACATAGACCTTCCCCAAAGATTTCCAGACCAGCCGATCGGACCCCGCCGCCTTTATCAGGTGATGACCTGTCCGTCCGTCTAGTAGTGGAACCCACTGAACGCTTTCCGGTTGGTGGTCTCCATTCAATAACCTTTCTGCCCCAACGGCCGTCAGTTCTACGAGCTAAGTGCCCTGCCTACAGCCACTTCAAGTTGCTAATCCTTGGAGCTATGTCGGTGACTTTCGTTCTTCTACGGATCTCCTCATTTCTGATTCAATCACGTAGAGAAATGCCGAGCATTGCTCGCTCCACAGCTCCTTGAGTGACTTTTTTATGAGGCCAATAGTAAATGACCTCGTCTCAGAGCCGTAGGTCATCACTGGCAACACGCACTGCTCGAAGACTTTTGTCTTCAAGGACTGCGGTATTGCGGACGAACTATTTGTCGGTTCTAACTCGCGTAGATTTGTTTTTTCAAACAAACCAATGTTTCGCGCTCGTTACAGTGAGTCTAGTCCCGTCCTCCGGTAATACTCAACCAAATTAGACGCACGATGCGAATGAAGCTTCATACTTGACGTTGTTTTTTGATTTGCTCGAGTTTTACTTATTGACAGTAATTGTCTCGGACAGATGTCGCACGGAGAATGGGAGTAGATTCCCAGATTTTTTTTATGTGACGGGACAAACGAGTCGTGCATATGGTGGAAAGCGACACGCCTGTCCATAACGGTTGCAGTGCCATTCAGGGCTTTAAATCGCAAAGAACTGAGGGGCACTTCCACTGCTCGTCCCAATAGGCACAAGTCCCATGTGCGTAATTTCACCAGCACCCTTTACCATTCAAAACCGGAACGCAGTTAAAGTCAAAATCAGGTAATCATTTATTTCATAGGTAAAATTTTTACACTTGAAAACGTCATTTTTTAAGATACTGCTGATTCACTGTGCCGACTTTCCTGAAAAGAACGAACAAGAAACTTAAGAGATTGCTCTTTGCAAATAAACTTAATACTATAGAATACATTTTGAATCACACTTGTGTGGAATCTAGACTCATGTTGTCTTTCCATACATCTTTATCTAGCCTACAATTTCGTAATATGACTTTTCAATTAAAATACTTTTAATGTAAGTTTTAACGAAATTATGTTTATTTTTACGGGCATACAAAATATTTGAGTATAAATGTACTGTGATGCCACAGTCATGCAGTAACGCTTCAATTACTGCTTGGTGGCAGAAATAGGTAAGGTGGCAGTAGTACTTCCCTGGACGAACTACTTCATCAGAAGCATTACTGTCACACGGATTAGATTCCAGCCCGAGAAAAAACAAAAAAATATTATTTACAGGTTCACCTCTTGTAAAATTAATGACCAACCACAAATCCCCGTTCCGCCCAATGAAAGGCTTATGTTTTTTGCACCTTATATCAGCAAGCTCTGATTGACGTCTTAAATTTAAGATGTTTACAGACAAAACAAGAAATAAACGGAACAACGGAAGCTTGGATATTGACCCTTCAGGGCCTTTTGACCAAACAATAAGGGCTTAATAAAAATAGAGAGCATGGAGCGCGCGCCGATGCATCTGCCGGCCACTATCAAATAAATCTACTAAAATAATATTTTTATTTTGATTACGCGCGGGTTAGGCAGATGTTAGAAGTGTTACATACGGGCATTGTGGTTATCTGTCTTGACAAATCTAAAAATGAGCTCCTGCCTTTCACACTTAGAATAGACGTGTTATAGGATGAGAACTGTATAACGTAAGCAGTGGATACTTTTATTATTATCTTTATCTTTTATTATTAATGCAAAAACATAAACTTCCATAGTTCAACGGTTTGCATTGTGGACGCTGGAGGAAGTGATCCCGGGCTC
Source organism: Hyposmocoma kahamanoa (assembly GCF_003589595.1). Classification (NCBI taxonomy): domain Eukaryota; kingdom Metazoa; phylum Arthropoda; class Insecta; order Lepidoptera; family Cosmopterigidae; genus Hyposmocoma; species Hyposmocoma kahamanoa. The sequence continues at coordinate 19,503,522 of NW_020654422.1, forward strand.
AATTCCCCGTAGAATCAATTTGGGAAATGATTTTCTACAAAATCGGTTCTAATGTGGGTGTTCTGGGTAACTTAGCATTTGTGCTAAGGAAATCGGAAACAATGACGGAACCACATACACCCAGATCCGAGATCATATAGAATGGTTAGTTTTTGCCTCAGCCCGGGATCGAATTTTGGATCCCAGAGATGGCGACATCATGAAAGCTGATGTGCAAGCCACTCGACCAGAGAGGTCGTCGAAGTGGAAGGCTGTTAGTGCCCACTCCTGGGGGAAAAGTGAGTGAAGTGTATGAATGTATTGCACATTTTAAGGTACGTAATAATTTGTATGAAAAGTATTAAAATGGTCAATATTAGTAATTTTTGTGGATAACTAATTGACAATGTTAAATTTGTCTTCACATAATTATAACTTTAAAAAAAAACCGACCTCAAAAGTTCGTGGAATTATTTATCGGTTATCGGAAAGTATGGGAAACCGTATCCATCCCCTAGTTTGTCACTATTAGAGGTGGAATATTTCTTAAAATTTAAATGAGACTCTTTCCAACAAAAAAAATATCAAAATCGTTTTACAAATGCCGGAATAATCGTGTAACTTCAACAGAAACAATACGGTGTAATTGAGAACCTCCTCCTTTTTGTAGTCGGTTAATAAAAGGCTTAATGGTAAGGTAATTAAAATTGAGACAGTTTCTTTGTATCTCCTACGATTTCGGATTTCCCCATACTGTCTCAGCTAAAAAAATCACACTGTATATAAATATTAGCAACGCAAAATGCTCGGTAAAATAAAATGCCGTATGTATAAGAATTTAAGGGCTGTTTCAAGTCGCCAGTCACTGACCAAAGCGATATGGGCTTTAATAGGGCGCATTATCGGCTTATTGACCCACTACAAGGTGCTAAGCAGGGTGTAAGTAAAGAGATACTGTATGTAGAGACGTGTTAACGAACTTTGAGAGGTGTAAAGGGGATTGTCATCTATTTTTATAATGTCAAGTGAAGGAACGAATACAAGCGACACGCCTATCCATAACAGTTGCAGTGCCACTCAGAGCGTTTAATCGCAAATATCTTAGGGGCATTGCTACTGTGCCCGTCAATCTGAGACACAAGTTGACAAGTCCAATGTGCCTATAACTTCACCAGCACCCTTAACACTTTTAAACCGGAATGCAGTAAAGCTCATATTACTGGTTGCTAGCAGAAACAGGTAAGGTGGCAGTACTTCCCTGGACGAACACTTTCACAAGGAGCTACTGCTACTAAATTCTGTACAATCTAATAAATCTAACATCTATAGTTTGTATCAATGGTGGGATTTTTAATCCACCAGGTAAATTGATATTCATTCATTCATTCATTCATTTATTTTCTATAAATATATAAAATAATATATATAACCTTTCAAGCAGAGGGAGTGGGTTTTAATTCGGGCTTGCACCGCTAAGTTCTTCAGAATTTATGTGCGAAACTTAATAAGAAATTTGGGCTTTTCGGTGAAGGAAAATATTGTAAGGAAACCAGTACACATCTGCAAAAGCAATTTAATGATGTGTATATGATGAATATTGAAGTTATGAAGTTCCCGAACCGCATTGGACCCTCTTGGGAACTACAGCCAAGATACAGGAGACTTCTGTCAAGCAGTGGGACTAGATAAAGTCTAACAATTATTACATTATTATTCTAAAACACGATAAGAATAAAAGATTGATGAATGAAAGTGAAGAAAGAGAGGTTTGGCAGGATCGTGTTAAGTGGCAATCAATGGTCTCTGGCCACACTAGTGGGAATTTAAGGGCGTTAATCGATATCTGTACATATAATATAATAATTATAAAGTGCCAGACATAACAAGCTAGGGAACTCCCTGTATTACGACCACCATTTTAGAATAGTTTATTTCCAAACTTTGTCCTACCGGTATTGAATCAAACCCACAGTACAAACCACCAGGCCACCGAGATCGTCCTTACATTTGCTGGTGTTACCTTCGTGCCCAAACATCTATACGAGGGAAGATCTGAATGTGGCCAAAGGTAGCCCAATAGCCCCGTTTACACAGTCACTCTATAGCGCGTGATCAGGAGCGTAAAGTTTTGCGCGCGGGAAAGCATGCACGCGCAATCGTGTGCGATTACCTGTTTGAAATTTTTTAAGCTAACGTTCTTTCGCGCTTTATTGCTCGTTTTCATTTTTGTTACAAGGGGAAGAGCGTCCGTGTAAAGGCTAATAGCGCAGGATAGATACGTGAAACTGGCGCGTGATGAGGTGTGCAACTGATGAGCGCAATCGCTCGGTCTTTCCCTTTTCCTTGTAACGCCTTTACACGCGGGCTCAATTGCGCACGATTGCTGTATCACGCACCATAGAGTGTCTGTGTAAAGCCCGTTAATCTGCCATCCACTAACTACAACGAGGCTAAGAGACAAATGATCAAATAACCGTTTTAAATACCGAAAAATAGATCACAAATCTCATCTTTTAAAAACAATTAAAATTAGTTAACGTGTTCGGCTTATCGGAACTTACGCTATCGATGCATTGCAGAAATATCATTAAACATTTTCAATATTCTAAAACTGGGTTATAATTTTTTATGATATCTCAAAAAAATATTTTGTCACTTAGTGTTTTAGTTAGCAGACGGCAGTAATCACGGATCGACATAATATGTCATTAATTCAAATCTACATAATTTAAATTTAAAAAAAAACATGTACTCGACAAGAAGAAGCATTGAGTATATAACCAGAAATAGAGACGAAATAAGGGCCATCCATCTCTGGCAAGGCTGGTCGTGGCGGCTCTTCTGTCAAATGGTACTGATATCACTTTTAAATATCAACTCTCGTTTGCCCTGAAATCACAAATTAGAATAAGATAAAGATGGTTTTATTTGTGGAAGTAGGTACAATAAGTTCATCAGATCAGTTCAATACATTAACAGTGCTACTAAACCAGTTTCGTCGAAACATACAAATATAATTAGTGGTGGTCGCATAATGCACAAAATATTATAATTAAAAACTGTCAAAAACTCGTAAACATGCAAAGAAAAAAATATAATAAAAATTAGTAAAAATTAACTATGTCAAAAATAAAGCGAAAAATCATGTTAATGTCAAACTTACATAATTTACATTTCTAGGCCTCCATAAAATATGCGCATGTCAAAAATGAATGAAAGTCAATAATAACATAAATTAGTCAAATACATCTGTAATCTTATAGATATAAAAACAATTATAATTGGGCCCTAAATCAATCTCGTATTCATATAATCATTTATATTATAAAAACATTTATCAATTAAATACTGCTTACATTTATTCTTAAACAAATCTACATACATGTAATTCACGGATAGATTTTGAAGAAAGCCGAAATAGTATAGCGCCAACAATTGACCTTTGTGTACGTCTCCGTGTATTCCAAAATTATTCTGTATTTATTGTAATAAAGATAATATAACCCATGGGCTCCCCATAGGCTGTTCCATTTGGTGGTGTGGCAAAAACAGCAAAACTTCTAGTTGCAAAATAAACGAAATCACATTTCATCGTTATTTAAATATTAAATTATGTAATTTTTCAATTTTCGTCCACTATAGCAAAGTTCAAGTGAAACTGGACGATTTGAAGTGAAACAATTAACGACACCCGTCAATTGTTACGAATTCGGGCTGGCCAATCGGAGTGCAATTATCACCTTATTGATATGGCAAACTAGATTTCAAAGAAATTAAATGACATTTCGTCTCTATTTCTGATTATATACTCGATGAGAAGAAAAAACCTGTGAAAGTAATAAAATCCTAAATTGTTTTATTGCAAAAATGAATAAATACACATGCTAGCAGGTGTCTGTAAATTGGCGTAAACGTTGTGTCATTCCATTTTCTATGGTAGCTTTTGACAGTAACTGGGGTCTACCGTACTTTCCCTTGTACATTCTCTTTTCATTCACAAAAACCGACGACCACACTACGAACACTTTCTCTTAAAAATAATAGAAATATCATTCACTCATTTTCATTAGCACAGTGTATGACAGTATGTTCACTAAATATGAAGAATTTAGTTAAAGTATACTTGGCTGTCAATAATGTTAAGGGTTCCAGACATAGTTAATTTACCTACTTAATTTTGTTACTAGAGTAAATATAAATCTTCTGACATTCATGGCCTAAGATTTTTAATTAACATTAAGGAAATGGAGAAGCGTATTTTAAACGTAATGTGTTTTAATCATAAAACTTTTCACAACGTACTATTAGGCATGCTTTGGCCATTAAAATGTCTGAAATTAAGTTTAAATTTGAAAAAGCGACATTTTAATTTGGTGATAAGATCACACACATCTATCTACAAAGTCAAAGTCAAAGTACGATCTGTAAAACGTTGTTGGTGCTGCTCCGCAGTCTGATGATCAGAGCGGCTGTTTCCTTGCGTATGATGACGTAGAAACCTTGGACACACGCTACAAATTGGTCGATGTGCTGCAAAACCAACATGATATTCAATTATATTTGGTGAAATTACTCCACTAGTTTGTTATAAATTATTAATACAAAGATCTCACTTGGAAAAAATCTCCTTCGATCCGGTCAGATTTGAACCCGCGTCTGCACAACACAGAACGAGCTAGCGGACCTCACGAATTTTTCTCTTTGTTTTTTGGTTTTTAAGGACTTTTTTGCCGTAGCGCCATCTATGAGAAATCTATGAAAGTATTTCTTCACCCAGTTAGGCACCTTTACAGCTATCAGCAGCAATGAAGTAGCATTAGTGAAATTATTAATTAAATACCTAATCTGGGTCAGAAACAAGAATCATTGCATATAATACCACAACCTATAGAAAATGTTACTGATTACTGCTGCCGTCTATGGTATCGTAACAGGGTGGATAGTTCGAATCCTGTAGCGGCTTGTAACTATTTGAAAAAAAAACATCGTAATTAAGTTAAGTCTACACAAAAGAAGAAGGTCAACCAACTTTTGGAAAACCTGTGAAATTTCCAACCCGCATTGAGCCAGCATGCATTGGCCTAATTTTTGTTCCTTTAAGAAACTCATGTGAATACCCTATCATGAAAGCCGCTAATTCATCAAGAAGATGGTTAAAAAACCTGAGATTTGTCTGCCGCACAAAATTGACAAACCGTAGACCATCCCAACTACGTCATATGATTATTTTAACCAATGAGAAAATCTTGGTGTTCGTCCAGGGAAGTACTGCCAGCTTACCTATTTCTGCCTCCAAGCAGTACCTAATGTGACCATTACTGTGTTCCGGTTTTGAAGCGTAAGGGTGCTGGTGCAATTACAGGCACGTAGGACTTGTCAACTTATGTCACAGGATGACAGGCGCGGTGGCAGTGGCCCTCTAATCTTTGCAATTTAAAGTTCTGATTTGCACTGCAACTGCTATGGAGCGACGTGTCGCTTACCACTAGACACACGACTTGGTCGTCCCGTCACTTGGTATAATTGAAAATAAATAAATAAAAAAAAATTTGCATTTTCTGAACAAATATCAGTCAAAAAAAGGAACTGTTCACACTTTACGCGGAGGCAGGTTGGTATTGAGAATTCAACAATAAAATGGCACCAAAGTAAAATTAAGAAATATTTATTCTGGCGTCTTGTAATGTAAGTACTTTTACTTAGTTTTACTTAGTGGCGGAATAAATATTTTTTAATTTTAATGGCGCATACGCGTGAAAACTTTACTTAAGTAGCCAACTTAACAATTATTGTTGGAATTGCTAACATTATGAAGTATTATGAATTGGGTCTTAAAAGCCAGCGAATGGTTAAGGACGACGGCGATTACGTATCTTAACATTATCATAGTAAAATATGAGACAACATGTAACTTCACGAACCTTTCTACTTCAACAGCACGTAAAACAAACTAGATTTACACCAGTGTTGGTTACAAACGAGTTCCAGTAATTGTTTTACGCTTGAACCAATTATCTATCTATTACATACAAAAGGCTTGTGTCGAAATAATGACTTATCAATCATATTCTTTATGGCTTCATAAACAAAGCAGGATAACAAGTGTACCATGGTGCAGGTGAAGGTAGTTGATGTCACCGGTGTACCATGGTGTTGCAAGGAAATAATTGAGTCATTGGTTTGTAGATGACTATATTGTGATTGGGAAACTTATTTACACGGATTTGATAAGTGCCTCTTTATGCTTTCTTTATGATTTCACTGCACCCGTTACTCTGAGACATAAGTTGACAAATTCCATGTGCCCTGTAATTTCACCAGCACCCTCACCCTTCTGTCATAAAAACATTGAGAAACCTTTCTTTTCGTGCAAAAACTGTGCCAAAAAATTGAAATTTGCGTACCAATGTGGAAACATAAATTTTCGGGTTTCTCCCTATTTAAAGACAAAAATTGAATATTATATTTTAAATCAATAGTATATTTCAACTAAAATTTTACAAATTGATGACTTAGACCACAAATTCGCAATGGTGGTAGTGCGTTCAGCGGGGCGTTCAAAGTTTCATACATCCAACACTATATATTATATTAATTATATTCTGAAATGATATAAATTATATCAAGTATGTATCTTAATCTTATATCTTTGTTGCGTCATTTATATAGCATCTGGTTTATTAAATAAAAATACGTAGTTTTTAAATATTTTTATTACACATGTTAATAAAAACAATGGAATTTCTTGCAACTTGTATGAAATAGTATAAAACTGTAATAAAAAGTGAAATCTTTAGAAAATTTAGATAGTATCGCTTACCAGTTCCCTGTCAATGTTCAGATTTTTTTTAAGCCTGTATTGTCCCACTGTTCTGCGCCGCTGAGGTCCAAACTTTCAAGTGCGCGTCTAACTTGTCTCTCCATCGACGCTTTGGTGTGCCGCATGGTCATTTTCTGAAGACTGAAGATTTTATGTTATTTTTATGTTGCCTCATTGCTCAAATGTTGTATAATAAAAAAAAAAAAGAAAAATCGTGATTTTACAGATATCCGGATACACTTTATTGTTGTCGATATGTGGTCAGTGGTTCACTAAATATGTCCATGAGTATTGATAATTTGGCAGTTCTGTAATTTGACTTGTGGAACCCTAAAACGGAATCAATTTGACACAATGGCATGACACAAAAGCCCACCGCCCACCAACCGACAAAGTACTCTTTATTCCACCTATTCCGCAATTTGACGAGTAATAAAAGGTGCTAATAAATAAAATTAGAGTCAGTGACAAAGTTTAGTACAAAGATACCGAAGTCAAAGTGGGCTTCGGCTCCGAAAACCGACAAAGAACCATAAGCGTCATTAAAATTTGTACATTGTTACCAAAATCTTTATATTTCGATTTTTACAGTTGATAAACGCTTTGAAAGTGTTTTATCGCGCGTATGATTAGTTTTAATGATATTTTACGGCTGTTGAGTATCTATTACGATGCTTAATTTAATATAAGATGTAGCCGCATACGATAAATAACAATAAGGTGGATTCGTGATTGTTCAATTTTGTTGAACCGCTGCTAAAATTATGTTGTAAAGTGAGCAAATATGGGAGTGGTTAGCAAGTAAATGGAAACTCTTAGTTACTTTGTTGCTGTTTGTTTCGTGTATAAATATTTTGTTTAGACACTTAAATACTACAACTAGGACTTTTTTTATAATTTCAAGTAACGATTAGAACGTGTCGTAAGCCTGTCCATAACAATTGCAATGCCCCTCAGAGCTTGAAATCGCAAAGATTTTAGGGATACTGCCACTGTGCCCGTCACCCTGAGACATAAGTTGACAAGACCCATGTGCCTGTAATTTCACCAGCACCCTTACCATTCGAAACCGGAACGCAGTAATGCTAAAATTAATGAAATTGGGTTCTCTGCGGCAGCACGGTCACAACTAACCGCTGCCAGCTCTAATATGCTTTCTGCTAATACGTATTTTATTAAAGATTTGTTTACTTATTGTATGGTTCGTTTATAAGTTTTTTTTTTTTTATTATGAAACCAAGCGGCGGGACGAACAAGTACTTTTGGTGGTAAGTGTGTCCATAATGGTTGCAGTGCAGCTTAGAGCTTTAAATCACAAAGATTTGAGATGCACTGCTATTGCGCCATCACCCTGACACATCATCAAGACAAGTCCCATGTATTCGTTCCTAATCCGAATCTATACAAATCTAGAAAACTCAGATCCATTTCGGATGTCGCTTGTGCGCTAAGGCCGATTCCAATCCGAGAATAAAATGACCTAGAGATAAAATGATCCCTGTGACATTTCGGACCGTCTTTACTTGGAGTCGGAACTAGTATGAATCGGATGTAGAGTGCTCAAACGCTCTTATCCTCCAAAACCGGAACGCAGTAATTGATGAACTCTTTCACAAGGACCTTTATTAGTACTAAAATATTTAAACTTTTTAGCTAAAACAGCAAACTGTATAGATTAAAGAACGTATGAAAACAAATTCTTGAATTACGCTTTACAATTATAATTAAAAATTTTCTCTACAATAAAAACTACAATATTATTGAGTCATAAAAGTCGTTCCGTGGCTTAGTTGGTATAGCGTCTGGCACGTTATGCTAGAAGACGTCGTCGGTTCGAATCCGGCCGGATCGAAGGAATTTTTTCTGATAAAAAACATTTACTTCAGGATTTTCGATAATGCTTATCAAGAAATTACAAAAAATAAAAATGATTTCTTTATCGATATATAAATCTTTAACGCTTCGACACATTTTGACCGCATGTCAGAAATTGATCTGTGTAGTATATATTGCATTGTCGTGCGTCTTTCACACTCGTACAATGGAGGAACGTCTAACTTATAAATTTTTGTGCGAACAAAGGCGCCATATTGACAATGTCTCGAGATATAATATCGATGAATGGACGGCCGGTTGGACAGTGATATTAAAATATATAGCCCGTGAGATCGGAGTAAATCAATATGGACGATGATTTAAATCATCGCTGCTGCATACCGACAAAAAGTAATATGTATTCCACTAAAGTTTTTTATGTTATTGCTTTTCTTTTGAAAACAATAAGATGTTTTAATACATTTTTTTTGTATACATTAAGTTACGATTATGATATGAGTGGGGAAAAGATCTATAGTTAACACGTTGATCAGATTACTCCAGCACCATTATTGTATACGTGCCACTGCTAGGCATGAGTTTTTATCAAGAGTCGATTCATCCTCAAATGGCTTTGGTTGATTCGGCATAACAGTGAAAGTGTTGAATCTATCACTTGAGGGTATACACTGATTACTATACGGTGTGAAAACACGATTCGTAAAAATTTTCACTATGGAAAAAAACACAAATTTACCTCGAAATTTTACAAGAAAACCGCTGCATTCAATAGGCAGTTTGCATATATCAATGATTTTTCTTTATATCAACTGAACAAAACAGAACACGTATAGTATACGATACAACCTTAGAATAATAACGCATAGAAACCTAGTCCGCACACGCTAAGTGAGGCAAATTGAAGCGCGCCCAAAGGGCCTACACAAGCGGGCGGGCCGTCAGTGCTCAAGGTCAACTTGCACCGCGAACAGATCAAGAATTTTAGCTAAAAATGACGGAATGTGCGGTAAATGAGTGTAAAAATACGTCAGACAAACATAAAATAGATACTAACATCAGATTCCACAAGGAAGTAACGCGTTTCAACTTGTATTTTTATATAAATATTCACTAAAACCGAAAATTAACCTACTACTAAAACTAGCCTACATGAATTTGATTTTTGCCTCACATGTGACAGTTCGTTTGATATGAAACTATCATTCTATGCGTTATTATTCTAAGGATACAACATTATTCAAACGGCTTAAATTTTGTTTATAAAAAAATAAATTCTAAAATAAAGCCGGTGTCCCTGCTGCTCTACCGAAACAAAAAGAACCGTATTAGCTCAAAAAAAATTAAATTCGAGCTCATGTAGTATCGACTTTAAAGTAGAAGAATTACACCATAGAAGATGGGCTATACTGGCTTGATAGGGTTGTGTACTTCCTGTGTTTTCCACAGTTGTTACAATTTTTTGACGTGCAAGTTTCACCATGATGTTTTTCTTCATGGTCAGCGAGAAGTATTTTACTAAATAAATCTAGGTAAGTAATACTAAATAGTCTAGTCCATTGACTTACAAATAAATGGACGACGGGTCTAATACAAAAACCACAAAAAAAATGTCCCAAGTCAACCTGTTTAAACGTAGTGACATGTAAAGGAATATGAAAAAGCTAAAACGTTGAATTTAAATTGTAATGTCATCGCAGTAATGTCTAATTTTGCTTGCTTCACTGTCAGTCGAACAAACGAAGACTAAAGCGTGAATGACGCTCTGTATACGATTTTAACGCCCTATAAGTTCGGACACTTTTTAGCGCGGACCCGACGTCCATATAATTGTAAATCAATGGTCTAGTCACAATTAAAAAGCAATTGTTCTTCCACTGGGCCATCACCGCTCGAAGTAAAGGTGTGTTTTTGCACTTACGGCATTTAATTAAAGTTAAATTTATATAATGGGTACACAAACATAATATCTTTTTCACCTCACTAGCTCGGAAAGGCTTTCTTTAAGTTGACAATATTAACTACTTGTGTTTATTAAATTATTTTCCTTTGTGAAAAAACTAAAATAATTTCAATGATCACTTAATCACACAAAATAAAAATACAAGCAAGAATAAAATTCATGAGGTGTAAATCCAGAACGCATCATCCTTCATCTACCATTTTCCTCGCTTTATTGGGGTGAAAAGTTGTGTCTTTTGCTCGGCAGCAAAATTGTTTTATGTCTCGTGCCTTGAAACCCTCGCTACGCCTTGGAATCTACTTTTGCTACGCTTTCTCATATTCATTGGAATACAAACAAGCACTCGCGTTAAATAACAACTTTGCAGCCTTGCATAACAAATAACTATTCTCATTTGAGAGGTCAACGGTGACGGCTTGATGTGCTGTTGACTGTACTGATTTTAATTTCTAATTTACATGCACTTAGTGGCAGTAGAGCTCCGTGTTAAAGAGTTCGGGAAGAGAAGTACTGCCATCTTACCTATTTCAACCAGGCAAGCAGAAAAGTGACGGGTACGGGTGCTGGTGAAATTATAGGCACATGGGACTTTTGAACTTATGTTTCAGGATGACGGGCAGTGACAGTGTCCCTCAGATCTTTGCGATTTAAAGTCCCGAGCGGCACTGCAACTGTTATGAACTGCTTGTCGCTTACCACCAGGCGCGCGACTTGTTCGTCGCGTCAATAGGTATTATAAAAAAAACCTACCCCAAGGGTTCGTGGAATTACATCCAATTTGCCAAATTTTATTGAAATTGCTTACCGGAAAGTGCGCGCAACCGGATTCATCCCCTAATTTGCCACCCTTAGAGGTGGACTATTTTCTTTACATTTAAATGAGACCAATACTGAGGTGCTCTCATTCCAACAAAAAAGAATCATCAACATCTGTTCACAAATGTTATCGCGTAACATATATACAAAAAAACTGTCGAATGGAGAACCTTTTCTTTTTTGAAGTCGGTTAAAACAAATGTGAATGTGTAATAGGCCATACCTCTCGCTAACATTCGAAGGAAAACATCGCCATGAACGGTTGATAACCCTTAAAAAGATGTGAAGTCGCAAACCCACATGGGGCAGCGTAGCAGAACTATTACGGCTTAGATGCCCTTTACCTAAAGGAAACCCGCGCCCTGCTGTGGACGTATTAAATACGATATAAACCTTCACAATGTTATTGCTTGCGAGGTATCGTAACGCGCTACCTTTGAAGGTGGTGGCAGAGAAAGACAGAGACAGAGAGATTCAGTTTCAGTATCAGAGAATTTGCTTTTGGGCAAAGAAGGATGGCGACAAAACGTGTATTTTGTGACTCAGTGTTTTTGACGACGTGCATTAAAGAGACCTATCAATACTTGTGATTCATTATCAAATTATCAAAAAAGCTAATTGAGTACAGCCAGTAAAAGCTGGGGGTTATAAACTTGACACAGGTTAGGTTTATGACGTTGTCCTGTATTTCACTTCAGATGTTTGTTCATAATAGCAGAATACAACAAGTTTTCAGTTTGTTCCCAAAAATAATAAAAAACATCCCGAATATTCGTAAATCCGCCAAACTCTGCCACATTTAATACAAGGTTAACATGTTCTGTCGCAATGAAAGTGAATAAAAATTAAATCGGCCCAAATTGCAGAAATCTGCCACAAATGGTCACACTGTTCTCAATCCCAAAGTGACTTGGAATCGCTCTGGACCTTTTGGAGGGAAAAGTGTCGTTTTTATTTTGACTTTCAATTATTTTGTGAAATCTAGTTTAAAGTGGAATAGGATAGTGCTATTGTGCCTTAATCGAAGATTAAAACGCGAAATTATACGAATCTCGAACTAGAATATCCGTATCGGCCTGTTTTAAGGAATCCCGAGTCAATCCAAGCACGCCGCCTCAAATTGCCTATCCTCTTTGTGGCGGCCATATTTACAGAAACATAATTAAACTTCATGCTTAGGCTAATGGCTTTGCCAAAGCCTTAATAAATAAAAAAAAAAATCAAAGTGACATTGATATTGGCAAGAGGCCTCTTGTCAAAACGTTCCTTTGCTAACTTTCGTAT
>NW_020654422.1:19516616-19594830 GCF_003589595.1 Hyposmocoma kahamanoa
TGTGCTTTTTACAGATCCTTGTTTTTGTTTTTTAACCACTTTTTTGAAATATCTTGAAGACACTGAATCGAATGCAATCGGATCGAACGCCTTTTTCTCTATGTTCGAAGACGTTTGAAGAACTCAACCAGAATTGCGTAATTGGCCTAACGTTGTCCTTAAATAAGTCTGTCGCTCAGTAAGACATTACATGGGTTGATATTGTTGATAGTAATAATGGTGGTTATATTTATGCTTCCACATTCATGTGGTGTACAGCTATGAAGTGGAATTCCTTGTTTAGATTGTGTAGATTTATTCCCAGAACGCTATAGCTTAGGTCTTTTACATGCTCCATCGTTTATTAACGCGTATTAACTGCCTCCGTGGCCGAACGGTTACCATACCGGACTGCCACGCAGAGGTCCCCGGGTTCGATTCCCGGGCCGGGAGAAATATTTGTATGGCCTACATTTATTTCTCTCGTGAGTTTGGGTGTAATTTGTGGTTGTCTATGTGTGTGTCCATGGCACCCGCGACACAGGGTTTCCCTAGTGCGGGGCTATGTTGAGTGTGTGCGTTATTATTATTATTATTATTATTATCGTTAACCTCATCGTCATTTTCCATCAGGTGAGATTGAGTTCTAATAGACACTACTTTTTTTTTAAGGACTCACTAAGGAATCAACCTGCGCCACTTGAATACTGAAGTTATTTCTAACTAGGATTTGATTATCACTGGTTACAGGTTTCTTACGTAGGCAATCACAGTACTGCAACTGTATCGACAACTTTGCTCTTTGTACCATCCTTAATAATTATAACAAACTAGTGGAGTAATTAATTACACAAAAAATAAATAATATCGTGATAGTGTAACATCGTGATAGTCAATAAACTTCATATAAGTATTGTTTTCAATTGCACTACTACTATAATAGAAAGTCTCTCGTCTAAACGCCCCCTGTATCTCAAGTTCGGTGCTCGAAGTTGCAATATCGGAATTATTTATTCGGCCGAATGATTCTAATGCCTTCACGATTCATGCCTCCCGTTTCAATTTGCTCCACGTCTTATTTTCGACGAGGTGGTCCGATCACTTGTCGTTGAAGTATGCATATTGTGGGAATGTTTATTCTAATCATCGAGTATATAACCAGAAATAGAGACGAAATAAGGGCTATATATTCCTGGTAACACATTAGCGATACAGCTCTTATAAATATCAACTCTCGTTTGCACGGAAATATAGACAGGCCAACTAGTGACCTGTGTGTACGTCTCCGTATATTCCAAAAAATATTCTGTATTTATTGTAATAAAGATAATATCTCTAACAATGCTGCGCTGTTCTATTCGGTGGTGTGGGAAAAACAGCAAAGCATCTAGTTACACAACAAAGGGAATAACATTTCATCGGTAATTAAATATTAAATATGTAATTTTGCAATTTTCGTCCATTATAGCAAAGCTCAAGTTAACTGGTCGATTTGAAGTGAAACAATTGACAACACCATTGACGACACCCGTCAATTGTTTCGAACTCGGGCTAGCCAATCGGAGCGCATTTGTCACAGTAATGATATGGCAGAATAGTTTTCAAACAAATTAAATGACATTTCGTCTCTATTTCTGGTTATATACTCGATGATTCTAATACAGAAGTCTCTTAGGTATTGGAAGTAATGATGTTATGAAAAAAGTCGATAAAATCAAGAACAAAGATCTGCATCAAGCTTATGGAGATAATTCGTCCTGTAGCTCAGTTGAGGTAGATATACCCTAGGTTTGGTTAAAAGTTTTAGTAGCAGTTGAGATTCTTGTGAAAGAGTTCATCCAGGGAAATACTAGCACCTTATTTCTGCTGCCAAGTAGTAAATGCGTTTCGGTTTTGAAGGGTAAGGGTGATGGTGAAATTACAGGTACATGGGACTTGTCAACTTATGTCTCAGGGTGTCGAACGTGCCAATAGCTCCGGTATCTATCTGGAATATAGGGAGGGTACTATACGTGCACCCAGGGCAGCTCACCCACACTCACCCGCCTGGACTATGAGCTTGCAGAGGAAGCAGTCATAGTCCAGGCGTGGTGCCCTAACCCCTCCCCACATCTGCCACCGTCGACGTGGAGCAGAGGGCGGTCAGGTTCAGGGAAGTCTTGACCGCCGTCTACGAGAGGGCCATGCCCAGGACAAGAGGGGCAAAAAGAGTGTGTACTGGTGGACCGCGGAGATTGGGGACCTCCGCACCGCCAGTATCGTGGGCCGGCGGGTCGCCGCAGGCGTCACACCCGGAGTGAGGAGAGAAGGCTCCACAGCGCCCTTCAAGGCGCGAAACAGGCCCTGAAGACTTGAGAATCTGATTAAGTTTGCGTAAACGGGCTGATCTGTGGTCAGGACCTGACTGATACGGTCTCTGTGCAGATTTGCTTGCACAGGTTATCTCTTCTCGTATACCCTAAGGATCGATAGGGAGGGTCACATAAACAAAACTTAATTCTAGCTAAAAGCTGGTTCAGCGATTTGTGATTCTCGTGGTTAGCTGGTTGGCCTACTACCTCTTAACGCAGAGTGATGGTTTGTTTTTATGAGTAAATAAATCAAATAGCAAATAAACATTATGGGTTTTCTGACAATTAACTCTTATGAAACTGGGCTCAAGTGATTCGTTGTATTAATGATTCTGCAGCTACTCCTGCAATCAAATGACTGTAATCCCCTTGATCCACGCGTTTACGGTGTTATTTAGAGCCATTTCGCGTAATCGTGTCTGTTTTATGCGAGCCACTAAACGGTAGAAACAAGTGTGCAAGAACATTATAATCGTCTTTGATTAAATTCATTTATGTTTTTAGATACGCCATTTCGTACTTGAGGCATGCCAACAATGCTAGCAAACAGGGCGCGACTTGCGCGAGAAGCTACAGTTGCAGTTCTGAATGAAGTGACACCATTTTGTCGAACGTGTACCATACATTTCAAAGTCGTCATTTTTCACCATTAAAGATTATGACACACAGCCAATGAGGAGGCGTTAAGAGTATTGCAAGAAAAAAGAAGGTTATTTAAAACAATAGATAACCTATGGAAAAAGATGTTTGAGCATCTGATACGTCATGACAGTATAGACAAAAATCAGTGGTAGTGACCCATTTAGGTCTTGCAGGCTGTTTAAATCTATGATATTTGAAATAAATATAAATAATATAATTGTAAATAATAAATGTGTCCAAAAGTTTATTTACAAAGAGCAACCCATAGAGTTTCTTGCTCATTCTTCTAAGGGAAATCTGCCTTTCAAATGAGCAGTGGAGGAGTTTAAACAAAATGACGATTTCAAGTGTCATTTACTTACCTATGAAATAAGGATTATTAGATATTGACTTTAGTTTTCTTGGAAACATTATAGAAAGATCAAAGAAAGAGAAAAGAAAGGTAGGAGAAGCCCGTGACATTATTCCGATCAGTTTAAAGAAAAAGTTGCTGTAGTGTCATATTAGGAAGTTAAAGTTAGATATAGGATAAACCATCTTTGATAGTTAATCAAAGACTATTGACCATACATTACTTACGAGAGAAAAATAAATACACTTTTTAGTTTTTATTTTAATTATTGATGTATTTTATTCTACTTAATTTTGCTATACAACATATTCTAAGTTAAAACGAAGTTTATCACTATTGTAATACCGTAAAGAAATACCTTATTAGATGTCTCACAATTATAGCAATTACGGTAATGTTTTGTACAAAAAACAAGATCAACTAAGTTTATGTTGCAACAATACAACTTATCAAGATATTGGCATATCTATAAACTCATTACATTAACGTACACTGTCGTTACAACGCTTACAACCGCGTGTATAGTTGATAATAATTGTTTTAAAACTACCACCCTTTATGATGACGGTGTGGTCTTACTTTTAATCTACAAAGAACTTTTATTGCGGTATAAATGGCCCTCGGCTAACTAGAGAGAAATAAGCGATCTTGTTTGTGACTGATTGTCTTGAGCTATGTTTTACATTCTGTTAATTTTAGTAGCCATTTTTGTTTTTTTTTGCTTACAATTTTATAGGAACGGTGCATTGGTGATAGGATTAAAAGAGCTTAACAAAAAACTGTCAAAAGTCATGTAATTGTGAATAATATGATGATAAAAGGAACAATGACAACACGCTCAAACTAAATTAACTGAGCTTGTAACAGGAAGTCGCAGAAGTAAGCAGAAGGGGCTTTACCACAAAGTAGTAAGGAAATTCAAGCAACGTGATAATTCTAAAAAAAAACTGTAACCAGTAATATTAAGTAATATTAAGGCGCTTTTACGTCTTCCACGACGCTGTAGCGCTTCCGGAATGGTCGCAAATGTCGACGGATTCGGCGCGACGTTGCGCAAGCGCTGCAGCGCGTCGATGCGCAGGATGCGCGCCAGCCGTCACAGACTCCTGTCTGTTGTAGCTGACAGGTGGGACAGTGGCCTATTAAGGCACTGGTCTTCTCTCCATTTAAGTTTAGGTACTAACATAGTTATTATTTAAAGTTCGTTTTGTAATACTAACACCCTATGGATCAACGTTGTCCGAAATAAATGCATTTTATTTAATTTTTTATTAATTTTATTAAATACGAGTTAGAACTTCAGTGTTTAAGTGGCGCAGATTGACCGACGTCCTTAAAAGATACAATCAGTGCGTATTAGAACCTCCATCTCACCTGACGGAAAGTGATGATGAGGTCGACGATGGAGCAATAGCGTTCAGGGCATAAATCTACAGGCAGGGAATTCCAGTCCATAGCTGAACATTATATGAATATGGAAGCGTAAATATAACAACCATTATTATCATCATTACTAATCAACAATTACAACCCATATAATGTCTTACTGAGCGACAGACTTGTCTAAGGAGAGCGTTTAGGAGCAATTACACATAGAGGAGATGAACAAGTCGAAATAAGAAACATACCTTCCCATAACAGTCCACCCGTCGTCACCTCGAAAAAAATATTATATTATTTGTTTCCAAACTTAATCAATTATTACAGGTTATCCACCCAATGCAATAGACCAGCAAAAATTACTACATGTAAGACAAGAAATAAAGCGGTATCTTTGTGAATTCACTAAGAGAACAATGGAGCAGACCGATCCTATTCGATATTTGTGCAATGTGCGCGTTAGCGGATATTCCGTCATGAGATTAGTCCTTCCACGCGACACCGCTAGTAGCGGTGGATGGCGACGTCTCCCGACGTACCTATCAGGAACACATAAATCTAGTACCCCCAGCAGCATCGGTTTGCATAGCATACCTTTGATAACCTTCAACACGTACACCACTAACGCTAAGTTCTTGCGCACGTGTAGCTCGTTGTATCCTATCACACCCAAAATGAACAGATTAGGATACATTAAGGGTAGAAGGGGTAAACCTAGTATTATAAACCCAATAAAGCGTACAAGTCTCATGAGCCTATAGTTTCACCAACTCACGGTACTGCTTGGCGGCAGAAATATGTACAGTGGTCGTACTTTCGACAGGATGAACTCTTTTACAAGGATCTCTACAGCTATAATCCACCGTATAATTCACCAAGTGCCATGAAAACAGCTGTAAGAACTTCGCGAGGTACCCAACACGTATCATAGCAGCTTTATTACAAAACGTTGAACACTCGACTTAAAAAGAAGGATTACAAAAGGAACATTAGTAATATAGCTTGGAGAAGTGTAACAGTATACTTCTTAACAGGCATAACAATGGTCGTTCGTCGAACTGGACACGTAAAGCGGCCGGCGAGTGAACCAGAATTCGTGTTAAATTTAGCGTTAGTGATCACATCTACACGGTCGATACTTTGCTTTTTGCTGCCTTTGAATGTAAGAAGTAAAATACGTACATAAGCTCTGTAATATTTTATTGTAATTGTTCGAATTAAGAACGATTGTTTTGAACCTTTGCGTCGCAGTTTTAAATCAAATTTAGTCCAAATCGCTGATTGCCTTTTTTTTCGATTTTCGATTCGATTCCTTAAAATTTTAAACTTGAACAGACCAAAACAATGAATCCGTATTCAATAGAGAAAATAGTCCCGAACCCTCTGCAAAATCATTTGCATTTTTATTTGCTTTATATGCTAAGTGTTATAAAGTTTTTGTGTATACTACCACAAGAAAAGACTACGGGATAACATTAACCATACTTGTCTATATATTTCAACGTCATTAAGAAATCAATACGCGTAGCCAATTATTCACAATTCAGTTATTGTGTCACCATTTATAATCGTTAATTATCTTTTTTTGCCTTATACGAAAGTTTCTGCTACGCCGTTGAAAGGTGCAAAATTATAACGAGATTTTTTATCAATTCAGCTTCTCCAAATTTTCTGATTGCGCTAAATAATTGGTTCTTTCGATTTCAATTCTATTCATAAGTCCTTAAATCAACGTGTCTTTATTGCTTTTCCGAAAGGAGCCTATATTATCCCGGTTAGTAATAAAAGGACGTAAATCTTTATTTAATAATTACAGTCCTATATCTATCCTCAACACAGTAGCTAAAATATTTGACAAGATCTCTCTGAAAACGTCTACCTATTTAGCTTTAGTCTACCCGGACTTTGAGAAAACCTTTGATCATGTGAATCACTTATCCTGCTTTATAAACTGGAATCGTTTGCATTTGCTAAGGTGATTTCCTAAGATGGATTACGTCATATCAATAGAATCGCTCTCAGGTAGTCGTACTTAGTCAATACAGATCTGACTTTACGTCGTGCCATTGAGTGTCCCACAGGGCTTGTACTTTGGACCTCTCTTTTACAAAGAAAAGTGAAATCCAGCCTTGTTTCAGCAGCGCTAAACATCTCCCTTATTCTGACGACAAGAAAGTTTTTAACTCTAAAATTGCAATTAAAAATAAGCTGCTCCATACAACCAAACACATTCAATCTAAAAGACTAGTAATTTTGAACTTTTGATAAAAAAAAAATGTTTTCGCGATATTAAGAGTCACTACTATATTATAAGATTATTCAATATGACTATTTGAAGTGTAATTTGTTATCCTATGAAATAAAGATAAATTGAGTTTGAACAATCGCGTTAAGATTTTTCGTTACTGCATGGACATAATGCTTTTTTTAACCGGCTTAACAAGTGCGGGGATTCGTTTAAAAGTCTGACAAAGTTTTTCGCATTGATGCGTAGAATAATTAGTGGCTAGATTAAAATATGTATTCTATTAACCTTAGAGTTATTTTTGTTATTCATAGAATGCATTAAGCAATATTTAATTTTGGCTGTTTTTTGCTATTTTCTTTGTTTATTATGTTAACCTTAACTATTTATATAGCAGTTTTAACTTTATCACAGAGCTTTTGTTTTGTTTCCTGGATTCAAATTTGTTCCGCAAAGGGAGACCTGGTGTCTCATAACACAGGGTAGTTCGAGCACCAGTCTTCCACAATAAAAAGGATACACTATATTTTATGAACTTAGATATAAGTTTCACTGTGGAAGAGAATAAATACATTAAATACAAATACAGTTTGCTGTAAAAAGGAAACTTTAACAGCTTCAACGGTATTAAAAATTAAATCGTTTTCATTCATGCCGTCTTGTGATGAGAAAAACTTACAAAACTGCATTATTTGTAATCATATAAAGGTTTAATATGAGTAATATAGAGACGATTTACATTATATGATGGAAAGGTATGTAATGAAATGTCCGCGGGATGCCAACACTCGTCCAGGAACAGATTGTTATTACTGTAAAAAAAGATGTACGGTAGTTGGAGATGCTCGGGAAATCTCTGAATGAAACGACATCGACGATGTTTTGACTTGAGAAATTAACAGAAGTGATAACCGTGACCGTAACTTTAAAGTTGTAACTTGTGTACCGAGGGCTCTTAAAAAGCCTCGTGGCCTAATGAATAAATAGGAGATTTTAAGACCTAATTATACAATGATTGCATACAATACTTTTTCTACGAGTAAATCAAAATTATGAGACACAACCAATATTTAATGTATATTTTGTTAATATGGTAATCCACGACAATAAATTCAAAGTCAACACAAAAAACCAAAGAGATAAAATAGAATTGTCGGTGATTGGCCAAGTACTACAGGAAATTTCAAACTCTATTTTGAGACCAGGCAATTGGTATGGCACATATTATTATATTATTTTTCTGCTTGTCTGTCAATTATAATTTCATAGACCATATTACAAAGGCACTCTTTTTGGTTCTAAATCAAAATTTTATTGTCTATGGTACTTTCATTGAAAAATTTCTTCATTTCTGTACACAGAACTATAATGAGTTTCAGAAAAAGAACGTCGTATTTTTGCTAATTAAAATATCAAAAAAGATTCTACTGGAACGCTCTACTGCCAACTGATTAATTAAATTTACCTAATAATCTTGCAACCGGGCCATAAACCTTTGAAAAATTATTGGTTAAAATTTAAGTGGTACTTGGCTTCTTCTATTCTATCTCTTCGGTTTTTTGTTTTGTACCGTTTGTTTGGCTATCGTTTGAATTTGTTCTAATGGATTGTTAACAAAACATATATATTAAATATATATTGCTTGTGTTTCATTATTTTATTTACTCGTACAAAAAGTATTATTGTATGAAATAATTACATAATTAGGTCTTAAAATCTTGTACCTATCATTTACTCGGTTAATCATGGTTTTCGACTTTAAAAACCCTTACTATGCAATGATTGCATAAAATACTATTAGCTCCCAAAAATATACTTTCATTTCCAATGGGTACGAATTGCCAAAACCTAAGAACAATAAATAATGATAATAATTGTTTAAAGAAGTGGGTTCTTTCACAAGTCCGGAATCCAAAGTACATTTATAAATTGCTCGTAAGTAGTTTAAATGCAAAAGCGATAATTTTTATTCTAATTCTCAAGAGCAAATTTCTTTTAGTCAATTCTAGACTATTGCAAAGCTCCGGTGCAATACAATTTCTCAACGCAATATTATTACGTCATAAAAATGACGAATAAGCATGTACGTAAGCGCACACGCAGCTTACACGATCACTTTGCTGTACTTTTGCGGGATAAAAAGTTGTTAGACGCAAAAGTGTTATTAAGACTATACAGTAGTTTAAGGTTGTCTTTTTGATATTTGTTTGAGGTCCGTTACTTGTGTGATAGATAAATTTCGAAATTCGAAACCGATTTAAATTTTTTAAAAGTAAGTGGGCAGGAACCAGTACAGAGGGTGATCAAAAGTTGGGATGACGATGAAAGAGGTCAGCATAGTCACAAACGTAACAGCAGCGGTAGCATAGTAGGAGAACAGTTGCGTCCCAATTGAGAGGTCGAAGGTTCGAATCTCTGTTGCGCACATACCTATGACTGTAATTTTTAAGTGACGTACATTTGTGAATGTTTACCTACCTCTATACCTCTAGCTAGTGATGAATGGAAAACATGGTGATGAAACCCGCACTATGCCGATTGGCAAACCTTTTCATCACGATGGCAAGCATTATAGTCTATGCCATCTATAGGATCAATCAAAACGGTCTTTGCAATTTAAAGCTCTGAGTGGCACTGCAACTATTATGGGTAAGAGTGTCGCTTAATGAATGACTTATACGCGTTGTTACGTAATGCTATAAAAAAAATTACGTCAAAGAAACAAATAAGGTTTTACTACGATAATAAGTGTATATTTATACGCATAAATATATATGTATATTCATTATCGACACAAATATATTATTGTTGCCTGCTTATAACCCCTCACTGCCCTGGGTTGGCTGGAAGAGATAAGTTCACCTTGTGTTCACCTTCTGTTAAACTAATATTTCTGTTGTATTTATTTGGTGCAATAAATAATATATTGATTATGTTCTTTATAAAATTATTTATAAAGAATTTATATATTAAAAAAAATATATTTAAAAGAAATTATTTATATATTTAAAAAAGGAAAACACTAGGGTATTTAATGTCAAATACCAACGAGTGTAGTTTAGAAAGAAATAATAAAACTGTTTATTGCACAAGCAAAGATACGCATATAAACAAAAAAAGAGGAAAAATAATAAAAAAGAAAAAAAAATTAAACAATTTACATGATTATACAGAAATTGACCGCGGCTGATACAATCGCGACTGGCTCAGTTTTAGCAATAGTCTTTTTTTTAAATTACTGTTTACTGTACGTTATTGATACGGTGGCAAGTGGTAACACGGTAGACGGTATCAGCTAGTGCTCTCACGCAGCTCTATTCATCTCGGGCATTTATCGGTGCGAGCGGAAGCCGTCCACTGCCACTGTATAATATCTTGATCCGTAGAAAACTAACAGAGTTATTTATCCACTACTTTGATTTGTACGAAGTTTGCTATATCGCACAGCTTTTACAGTAGTGTTGTAACTCAAAATATGTGAAATTTAATATTATATCGCACTGTTATACAATAGTGTATTAACTCAAAAAGTGTATTTTCTCAGAATCGATGAAAAACGAATTACTCGCTTCCCGGGAAAGATCTGTGTTAATTTATATATAAATTATTTTTTACTTGCCAAATATAAATATTTAAAAATAAAAGAGAAAAAATAGTTTCATATTTTTGAATAAGGACAATTTTGGTCAGAACTAGCTCACATAAAGAGTGTCTCATTTCGAGTTAAGTAGATATATTTTAGTTGTTTTTTACAATATTGTAACGACGGTTTTATTGACGTGTAGAGAATCAAATTTTACGTTCAACAAAGGTATATATTTTGAGTTATAACACTGTAGTAACAGCAGTGCGATATCATTATTGAACGTAAAATTTGATTCTCTACACGTCAAAAAAATCGTCGTTAGAATATTTTAAGAAACAACCAAAAGATATGCACTTAACTCAAAATGAGACATACTTTACGTGAGCTAGTTCTGGCCAAAATAATCCATATTCAAAAACATGAAATTATTTTTTCCATTTTATTGTTAAATAAATTTGAGAAATTGTTTAAGTGTCCATAATAAACTGTAACATATAAATTTTAATGATTTCTTGCGGAAAGTGAGTAATTCGTTTTTAATCGATTCTGAGAAAGCCCTCTTTTTGAGTTAATACACTATTGTATTAACAGAACGATATTATTAAATTATAAATACGTGTAAAACAATCAAAAACTCAATTTATCATGTATAATTTCGCACCTTTTGTGTAATAATGCCTCAAATGCAAAATTACAACTTTTCAGAAGAAAGGTTTGAAGATTCTACGAACGAGATGTGTCAATTATTTTTGTACCTATTTTTTTTATAATAACTAAGTGACGGAACCCACAAGTCGTGCGCCTGATCGTCAACGACACGCCTGTCCATAACAGTTGCAGTACCACTCAGAGCTTTAAATCATTAAGATCTGAGTTGACAAGTCCCATGTGCCAGTGATTTCCAATTCGAATCAATTCGAAGCCGGAACGCAGTAACGTTCACACTACTGCTTGGCGGCGGAAATATGTACAGTGGCAGTACTTCCTTGGACGAAATCTTGCACAAGAAGCTCCACTGCCAATAATTAGAAGAGTTATAAAATATACATAATTAGTTTCATGGGCTATTGCAATTCTTGTAGCTGTTTGTAACGCCTGTGGCAGTGGCTGTCTTATAAAATTCTTAATATTTTGCTTTGTTACTATTAGTTAGCAACAATAAAGGAACCACTACATTTCACTTCTCAAAAATAGGCACATTGTAGCAAAATGTTCAAGTAACTCATTACATTAACTGCCTCCGTGGTTGAACGGTTACCATGCTGGTATGCCACGCAGAGACCCGTGGTTCGATTTCTGGGCCAGAAAAAATATTTTTTATGGCCTACATTTATTTCTCTCGTGAGTTTGGATGTAATTTGTGGTTACCTATGTATGTCCATGGCACCCGCGATACAAGGTCTCCCTAGTGCGGGGCAATGAGTGTGTGTGTTATTTATTAATTTTGTTTATATACTTAAGAGCACACTTAAACGTTTATAACGACTAATTTGTTTTTTATTTATAAATATCTTAATTAGGTGTGGACTGGTATGATGAGCTAATCAGGCCGAGATCGTGTCTCCAAAGATAATTTATCTATGTACAAGCTTTCTAAGAGATAAAAGTCGAATTTAAGATTATAAAGCAATAACGTTAGTTATAAAAACTTGATTTTATTATACCATCAATCTTGTAGGTCGGCTTGTTGGATGAATCGGTCGGGAAACGGTCGTGTGAGTTCCTGCCTTAAAGATTTCGGCGCCGTGTTATAATGTCTTTCGTAATCTACATGATTTTATTGACACAATTGTATTTGTAATAATAATAATGGCAACTTTTTCATTGAAAAAAACCGACTTGGAAAGTTTGCTTATCGATTTTTTTTGATTTTCATGGGATCCCCTCATCAGATTTTGACTTCTTGGTGACAATGGGACTGCTACGGACTTCTATGTACATTTTGAGTTTTCTTTTCTGATTATCATGGTGATGGCGATTTATGGGTTACATGTATTGTGTCATGTGAAAAATTGACTTTACTGGCGAAAATAATTAGTAATTTGTTATTGCCGAAACGAACCAGGAACAGCACCAGGGACCACCTGAGAGTATGGCCTTTCAAAATAAAAAAGACTTTTCATAATCGGTGCACAATTGATAGAGAAATTGGTGAATGCACGGACATGCCTATAAAAGGACATGCCTGTAAAAGATCCTATAAAAATCGAAGGAAATATCATCCTTTGATTTTTATGGGATCCCCTCATCAGATTCTGACTTGGCGACAATGGAACCACCACGAGAATGCACTATTTTAAACAAAAAAAAAAGAATTTTCAAAATCGGTTCACAGTTGACGGAGATATCTGAAAATATACATAAAACATATATACAGCCGAACGTATAACCTCCTTCTTTTTTTGAAGTCGGTTAAAAAGAGCTAGATAAAGGTGTCGTTAAAGTAATATATACATACATAATAAGTTAATTTAAAGTTAAAGTAATATATACATAAATAATAAGTTAATTTTAAAGAAAGGCACTCATTAATGGTTAATTTCGTTTAGTTATTACTTGATGGAAGTAGAATTCTCCGTGTAGAACCTGTCTAAGTAAATTCCTGTTGGAAATCGTGTTATTCCTTTGCCTAAGAAATGAATACTCCAATTTAGTATGTTGTATCGTGTATAGAGTACTGCTGTCAACTTTTTTGTTTTTTCCATTTCCCCAGGGAAACAAGACACGCGCATAGACAACCTCAAATTACACTCAACTCATGAGAGAAATTAATAAAGGCCATACAAATATTTCTCCAGACCTGGGAATCGAATCCAAGACCTCTGCTACAGACCAGCGCGGTAACCGTTCGGCCACGGAGGCAGTTTTTGGCAGACTTTGGGGTGGCTCTAGTGTTGTGAAAAACTCGAGTCCGGGAGTCTATATTTATAACTCAACTCAATTTTGCGCGCCCAAAACACTCACGAGCCTGAGTCAAGACTTGTTTGTCCCGTCACTAGATATCATAAAAACAACAGGTCGGAAAATACAAGGTGACTCAAATTATGTGTCTGAGAGTGTATTTTATTTCCTACCAAAAACAAAACACTAGCTATAGTTTTAAAATCCAAAGCCACTTATCGTATTCAAATCTCCACATTACGTATTCAATATTCTTTTCTCACGGCCGCATAATGACAATGTCGATATAATAAATATTTTGACATTCACCAGATTGGAAACCAGAGCGTTATCTTCGCCACGCCTGGTGTGATGAAATAATAAGTATCGAGATGTCTTGTAAATATGTGATCGGATTTATCTTATCTCCGATTGTCCTATGTCGCGATTGTGGGGTGTAGTGTCATATTTAAGGGCCGTTATCTAAAGTCTTTTGTTTTTTGGTATTTAGTTTTTTGTCACAGTTTGATTTAATTTTCTCTTATTAAGAGGCCTTAGGGCGCGTTCAAATTAGCCGCTGTTAGAAGCGCTGCAACCCCACGACGGCCGCGCGATGCCGAAGTGCGACCAAATTTTCCCATGCCTTTTTTATCCAGTCGACTGGAATAACTGGCGGAACTGTTATCCCATGTTGCAAGGTGTTTTTTTTACATTCTCTATAAATTCTTCAATGCAGCGCTGCTGCAGCGCGTCTAACAGCGGTTAATTTGAACGCGCCCTTACTGTAGACATTTAAACAATAGTATAGCATATGCATGTGTTTACAGGCATTTCGTACAATCGTTTCTGTTTTCCTAGCAGTATTTATAATAATAGTGTCGTTTCCAGCACAAATGCAGAAGGCCGTCAGACACGTAATGTTTACCGGTTCTTCTCTCTCTTCTATAGATATAGCTTTGAGTATACAGTGGATTTATCATTTGCATGCATAATAACATCCCGCTTGTTTTCCACTAGAATAAGCATGTCTCCATTTGCTACATCCCTGATAAACAACTTTCACCTTCTCTTTATCTCCTCTTTATCCTTATACTTTTAACCATTGCTTTTTAGGGATACTCCCAATCTGATCGAAATATGTCATTTATATTACAGATTTATCATTTCTGTAATGACTTTTGTTAATACATGTACAAACGCTTGTCAACGAAAGTGAAATGTCACTGACAGTTACAAATAAAATGTTTGTTTTTCTACAAAAGGGTTACGTTCCTATATGTAACCTTAGACTCCTTTTCCGTCTGTCCTGAAGGGTCGAAAGTCAGGTCTGTTATTGACATCCGTCCAAACTAAATATTAATATGTTTAGTTATTACCGGCTACTGGAATTCAGATACTAGTGTTGTACGTCAATAGTAAAACTGTCGATAATCTATCGATAAAACTTCGGCTTGAAAACTAGTCATATATTCTTAGGATTACGCTATAAGATATTTAAATGAATAACTTTTATATCTGTAGTTTAATTACCTGCCGGAATTGTTCGTGTTGAATGAACGCAATCTTGAGATCTTACACCTGTTATCTCTAAAAACGCAGAACAAGGACTATTTTACAACCTCTATTTTCACGAAGCGGCCGAGGCGTGTAGATATAATAATAACAAAACATTATTTAGCATTATAGTCTGTTCGTTATAGGAGCGTTAGACATAACTGGTTCATGACTTTACCAGTGACCTGTAAAAGACCCAAAACGTTGGTTTGTTTCAAAAAACAAATATACCTACATCATTTAGATCTGAAAAATTGTTTCATGTCCAACTAGTTATACATAAAAAATATCATTTTATATAGATAGCATTTTAGCGACAATATTGTAAAAATTACACTACGATAACACTATCGATAGTCTGAATTATTTCGAGTGATTCAGCAACTTTGTATAATAAATATCGTTACGAAAATTCTCGATACTACGAAAAGCAACACTATCAGAGACCCTTTATTGAGAAGTCAAACTTCCTATTGTGCGTTTCTGAACCTGTTTAAACAACTGGTAATTTTATATTGGTCGTTATAGAACAAGAGATTTCCCTTTTCAAATTGTCGTACAGAGCAGCATTCAATTAATGGCGTTGATGACAGATGGAGTAACATGACCAAATGGTGGCCAAGAAGTGAATACAGGAACGTGTGACGCTCGGTAGTGGAACGGGTAGACGACATCGTCAAAGTCACAGGTTATGGATGAGTGAAACTAGCTCGCAATCATGGTGGATAGCACACACTACTGGAGGCCTGTACACAGTGGAGGATGAAATAATGGGATGATGACGAAGATTATCATGGCGTAACTGTAAAAGTTAAAGGTTTTTTTTTATTAAAAAATTAAGTGCGCATTTTACGTCCATCTCACCTGTTGGAAAGTGATGACGAGGTTGACGATGGAGGTGTGTATACACCTAAATAATGCCTATACACTTTCGCCTTGAACAGAGCAAAGTTATAGCATTCAGGGAATAAGTTTGCAGGCAGGGAAACATAAATGTGAAAGCGAAACGCATAGGGGTGGAATCCCAGCCTACGTTTAGTCCCTCAATGATGAGGTTGTTGAATATGGAATGTTCTTGAATGGTGGTAGCCCAGTAATAGAGCAGTTGCATCTTAATTAAGAGCTCAAAGGTTCAAATCCTTGTGGCGCCATGTACTAGTGATTTTAATCCAGTAGCAGTAGACCTCCTTGTGAAAGAGTTCATCCAGGGAAGTACCTTACCTATTTCTGCCGCCAAGCAGTAATGTCAACATTGCTGTGTTCCGGTTTTGAAGGTAACATGGTACTTGACGTTATGAAAAAAAAACTTATAAAAAACACAAAAGTCTAATATCACTATGCATAACATAATGTGTATGCATAACAGCGATTCAAAATGAATTTTTTTATACCTATACTTAATCTATCAATTAAAATTTCATAAACCATATCACAAAGGCGTTCTTTTTAACCGACTTCAAAAAAAGGAGGAGGTTTTAAATTCGGCTGTATGTTTTTTTTGTATGTATGTTACGCGATAACTCCGGTATTTGTGAACCGATTTTCATGATTCTTTTTTTGTTGGAAAGAGGGTACCTCCATAGTGGTCCCATTTCATTTTGAAGAATTTCACCCACCTCTAAGCGTGCCTGATCACGCATGAACATTCATTATTACAAATAGCGTCTAAATTTTACTTAAGGAACAATTATTTTAGCGGTTGGTGTTGCTATTCTCCAATTCAAAGCGCTTTTCTCTCACAATATACTTTGAGTAGTGAGAACCGATTTTTATTATCTCGTGTATCAAGTCCCGTATAGTGGCGAACTAGGGGATATTTCAATAAAACTTGGCAAACAGATGTAATTTCACGTACTTTTGAGGTCGGCTTTTTTAGTACTTTTTAGTACTGAGATTATTATTTAGTGCAGAATCAAAATTCTATTATCTATTCGCTACCGAACTGAAAAATTCCATTATAGTTCTGTACACAGTACTATGATGAGTATCAAAGTTCTGTACACAGAACTACTCGTATAAAAAGTTTCAAGAGAACGTCATATTTTTGTTAATATCAAATATGACGCTACTCAAACGCTGTACTGCCTCCTGATTAGTTAAATTGGCTTAAAGATCTTGTAACAATCATTATTTAAAAAAACGATTGGTTAAAATTTAAGTGGTACTTAGCCAGTTCTATTCTATCTGTTTGGTTTTTTGTTTTGTAGCGTTCGTTCGTTTCGTTTAAACATACAAAGTGGCTGCATGGTGGAACCTTTGCCTACCCACATAAATGGGTGAAACTGTATTTAAAAAAATGCTTTTGTTGACATGGATTGTTAACAAAATATACATTAAATAAGAAACCTAGTCCGCACACGCTAAGTGAGGCAAATTGAAGCGCTCCCAAAGGGCCTACACGAGCGGGCGGGCCGTCAGTGCTCAAGGTCAACTTGCACCGCGAACAGCTTTTTTAGCTAAAAATGACGAAATGTACGGTAAATGAGTGTAAAAATACGTCAGACAAACATAAAATAGATACTAACATCACATTCCAAAAGGAAGTAACGCGTTTCAACTTGTATTTTTATATAAATATTCACTAAAACCGAAAATTAACCTACTACTAAAACTAGCCTACATGAATTTGATTTTTGCCTCACTTGTGTCAGTTCGTTTGATATGAAACTATCATTCTATGCGTTATTATTCTAAGATTAAATATTGATAGTGTTTCATTATTACTCGTAGAGAACGTATTGTGTGCAATTATTACATAATTAGGTTTTAAAATCTCGTGGCCTAAACACGGTATTCGACTATAAAAACTCTCTAAAATGCGACGATTGTCTAAAATTTTATTTTGAAAATAAAAAAATATAATTTCAATTTGAGAGTTGGAAACGCTTCCTCCTATTTTTTTTATAATATCAAGTGACGGGACGAACAGGTCGTGCGCCCGCGATGGTAAGCTACACGCCTGTCCATAACAGTTGCAGTGCCACTCAGAGCTTTAAACCGCAAAACACTGAAAAACACTTTCTCACTACCCTAACGTAGTAGTAGTAAGTGTAACGCGAATTGTTCATTAAAATCCCGCCTTTAGAGAAAACTTTTGCATGACGGTCGTTAAAATAAAAAAATAACTCTACAATCAGGATTCCACCATTCCTCGGCCTGGCCACGCGCCTGAGAACCTGAAGCAAAAAAGCGACATGTCATTGCGCAAGCTTATAATAAGGCCCATTCACATGGGACTTTTTTCCCGTCAGCCCGGGGACCGTGCAATTTCATACAAAAACGGCAAAATCAATAATAGCTGTGCACGTGTTGCCGATGGATTATAGATTGTGTTTTCAAAGATTTTCTCAGCGCTCCTTACAAGAGGTCGGGGCAGGTATGCCGTAAGAACAAGGGAATCTGAGGAGACGACACACTTTTTAAAAAAATCGAGTGAACTTGATCAACTGGAGTCTAACAAGGGGAAGGAAGTATTGAATATTTTTGTTTTTTTTATTTTGTTTACCAACAGTTATTCTTTTTTTGTGATTTATTTACAAGGTACGGACAACGGCACATCAGACTATACATTTTTGTTCGAAAATCGCCTCCAGTGCAACGGAACAAGGTGCGTCAATGTGTAATTTGATGTGCTGGCGTGGTATACTGGTTTGCGGTTTTAAATTTAATGCACAGCTAACCTACAGGAAAATACGTCATGAAAAAAATGTCAAAAAAACCTTTTCAACTTAACTAAGATTATTAGAAACAAATAACTTATAACTATCCCCGTCTATACAACATAATACTATTGATAAAATAAGCCTGATTATACTTATTTTTTATTTTATTTATTTATTATTATTATATACATGATCTAATTGACATATTCTGTTGCTCTGAAAACGAATTTGAGAAAGCTTCTCTATGGGTGTTGTGTAAATATTTATAACAGCAATTGTTCTGATAAGTTTGTTCGTTGTAATTTAGTATAATATAATATGTAATAGAGTTTAGATATAAGTAATTAATTAGATATGTAAGAATGATGTCGACGCTATCGAATTGGGTGTACCTAACCTGTAAGGATAGAGTTGTGTAAATAAATAAATAAAATTTCAAAAGCACTAAACTTGTGTTTAGTGCTTTAGGAGTCAAAATTAGATTTTTTCATGTTAATATTAATTTCATCATTTTATCTAAAAAGCACTAAGTGTATACTAGCCATTAGTTAACCATATTAAAAATATTTAGTATCATTTTTATTACATTGTCTCTATTTTAGATTCTGGCTTCTCCATGGCCTGAAAGATCCATTTTGAACTTTTAAGTAGGCGGTATTCCCCTTCATCAATCAGCCTATTGCAGACCAATGCTAGACATAAGCCTCCCCAAGTGCATGCCACATGCCCGATTACCCGTTTTCCGCATCCAACCACTATCCGCAACCTTCTTCAGATCGTCAGTTCATCTTGCAGGGGGAGGTCCTACGTTAAGTTTGCCGAGACGTGGTCTCCACTCGAAAACCCGTCTACTCCATCGCTCATCGGTTCTGCGACAGATGTGGCCAGCCTACTGCCACTTCAGCTTGCTACATTTCTGGACGATGTCCACACTTTAGTCTTATGCCCGATAACTTCATTCCGGACTTTGTTCCTTAACGAGCTACCCAGCATAGACCTGTCCATAGCTCGCTAAGCGACGTGTAGTCTGTGAGCCAGTTTGACTGTCATATTCCACGTCTCGGCTCCGTAAGTCACAACTTATTATTGTATTCCCCTTATTACCCCTAAAATACACTCGTCGGGTGTCAAGATTTAGTGATCAAAACACGGCAAACCATCAAGCAGAACTGTTTTTATGCATTTATGCTGGAAGTGACGCGCCACTGAAATTCAACTTTCTGAAGTTGTTAGCAAATGCGTCGTTGACATATGACTTCTTCAAATCACTGTGTCCTACTAGCTGTGAGAACTTAATTAATAAGTAATATATCTTTAAAAAATATATTACAACAAAAAAAGTCTCTATTACTTTCTCTGTTTTATTCTCCAATCTTTGCATTGAAATTCTATACAATTATAACGGCCAAAATTGTAACTGTCTTCTGACAGAACTTATACATTGTATTTCGTCAAAAAACCACTCAAAAGCAGGTAATTTTCTGAGTTTCGGTGTCTTTTATTGATGGATAAAAAACGCAACTGTTACGTCATTGAGATAAAGGCACCGATAGGATGTTTTGTAATAAATAGGTCAGCAGAATATTCGCCTAAATTCGTATTATTAGGCTTTCGGCGGAAGGTGCTGCAATGGATTTATAGCTTTTTAATCAATAGACGTCGTCGACATTCAACTTTCGTACAGATGATTTACAGAGATCTCAAATGGGCTGGAATGACTGTTATTGCTGGTAATTAGAGTTTATTTCAGATATATTAACGCATTGAATGTATAAGCAAAAACGCTTACGCTCCTGCCATATCTCCTTCTCCATTCGAGTTGGTCTTTTCATAGACGTTTGTATTTTTAACCGACTTCGAAAATGGAGGAGGTTCTCAATTCGTCTGTATGTTTTTTTTGTATGTATGTTACGCGATAACTCCGGCTTTTGTGAACAGATTTTGATGATTCTATTTTGTTGGAAAGTAGTGGTTCCATTTAAATTTCAAGAAAATATCCCACCGCTAAAGGTGGCAAACTAGGGGATGAATGACTTTTGAGGTCGGTTTTTTAGAACTCTCACTGAGATTATCTTTTATTGAGGACATCGTTAATTAGGTTGGGGATCGTATGCCGAGGTCGGCCTTTCCTCTTATTTATGTGATTTTTATAAGACGAAGCAGAGTAATTCTACTACATTTTAGTGGTGATACATTTAGAGGTGTAGTGTAACACGAACTGCCTTGCTGTTGCAAAATATCAAGTTAGTAGTTCTTTTGGATGGAAATATATTACACAATGTGACTGTACCGTGTTTTGTCTAAAAAATGCTTACTAACTCTTGTTTTCGATAGTTCCGAATTATTTCGGGGAACATAGATACTATGTAGTGCATTTCTTTTCTTTGTTGTACGCGTTGTAGTAAAAAGGAAGTTTTTTTTATTAATGTCAAGCGACAGGATGAACAAGTTGTGATTATGTGAGTCTTGGCGGTTGAAATAGGTAAGGTGGCAGTACTTCTCTGGAGGAACTCTCACAAGGAGCTCAACTGCTATATTTTTAGTAGTTAGAAATGTCACAGGGTGACAATGCCCCTTAGATCTTTGCGATTTAAAGTTTAGAGCGACATGGCAACTGTTATGGATAGGCATGTTGCTAACCACCATGTGCATTACTTGTTCGTCCCGTCACTTGGTATAATAAAAAAAAAGTTATATTATATGTCTAAGGTAGTTTCCACTGGCAGTAGACAAATTAATATAGGTCTGTGATATAGGCCTAGATACGATATCTCGGACATCCGTCTATACGAAATTAGGATGGCTCTGAAACAGCTAAAAACAATAAGGCACTGGGTGAAGACGGAATTACATCCGAGTTTCTGAAAACGGGTGGCGCATCTGTACTAAAAGTCGTTTGGATGCTCTTTAATTCAGTCTTGCTCGAAGGTTCTACACCACAAGCGTGGAATGGAAGCGTGGAAGGGAGTTAACATCCTATTGAAGAACTACAGGCCCATGTCGCTTCTAAGCCACGTTTATAAGCTGTTTTCACTTACTATGGGCCTTATAAAAAAGCTCATGGTCACTCAACGAGCTACGAAGCGAGCAATGCTCGGCATTTCTCTACGTGATCGAATCAGAAATTAGGAGATCCGTAGAAAAACGAAAGCCACCGACGTAGCTCGAAGGATTAGCAAGTTGAAGTGGCACATAGCTCGTAGAACTGACAGCCGTTGTGGCAGAATGGAGACCACGAACCGGAAGGCGTTCAGTGGGACGGCCCCCTACTAGATGGACGGATGACCTGGTAACCGATGGATGCACGTCGCGTTCGATCGGCTGCGCTGGAAATCTTCGGGGGAGGCCTACGTTTAGCATTGGACGTCTTCCAGTTGATATGATAATGATGAGATAAAAACATCTATTGTTAGTTATTTATTGGTTATACGTATTATTAGTTCCGCTTGGATGTGAAAGATGCAGGCTGTTCTTGCTATTTTTTTAAATCATGGTTTTATTCATAATATAATATTAATAATGGACACAACGTAGGGAATTCCTGTAGGTAGTATGATCAGAATACAATTTGTATAAAAATTGTTTTCCTAAATCAAGTCTCACCGGAAATCCAATCGGTACCCGCTAGACCATCGAGATCCGGAACCCGCTAGACCATTGAGATTCGGGACCCGCTAGACCATCGAGATCATCAAATATTATATTTTTATATTAGACTACATCACATACGTTGTTCTCATCCCAGAGGAAGTAAAGCACTTATGTTATGGAAATCGGAAACAAGGACGGTAACACAAACACCCGGATCCGAGACAATATAGAAAAGTTAGTTTACTTCATTGACCCGGCTGGGGATCGAACCCGGGACCTCAGAGATGGCGACATCATGAAAACCGGTGAGTAAGCCACTCGTGTGACATAGACTACAGTATTGTGATTTTTATGGAATATTTTCTATTTCTTTCTTCGTCTGTCTATATATCGCACAGCACATTAGTATTGAAACTCAAAACATGTAAAATTCTAGTTTATACTAAATTTGAATCTATAAATATAAAATTTAAATGATAGTACGTCAATATCACAGCGTTAGAATATTGTGAGAAACAATTAAAAGATATCTACACTATTGTATAAAAGAAAGTGAAACATATTTTTTGTAAGCTAGTTCTTAACAAAATAGACCTTACCCAAAAGTATGAAATTATGTTTTCTCTTGTATTTTTAAATATATTTGCCAAGGAGGCAATTGTTTAGATGTCTGTAGTAAACTTTAACCTATGTACATATAAATATTTCATAATCTTTTACGGGAAATGAATGATGATTGATTGATTCTTAAAAAAAATACACTTTTTGAGTGAATACACTATTGTATTAACAGTACGATATATTATTTGTAATATTTTATCTCTTTAGTAGAGTAGAATAATTCTTTAACATTATTATCATATGTTAACAAAGGAAGCTTATTATTTTTAAGCTCGCAAACAACGCGTGTTTCTGCACGGAAGCCTATACTTAGCTCGGAGTATGAGCTTTTAACAAGCTCGTACAAAAAGAAGTTTTTCGATTTTCAATTATGAACGATATTTTATTAAACAGTCTTTAAAATACTAATATTTTGTAAGTAAAATCGGAATAGTAGTGGTAGCTCAGCAGGTTGAAGGTGGTTTCCCAGTTGAGATCGGCGGTTCGAATGCCTTAATTGTTTTAATGATGCCATGAGACAAGACGCCACACCTACCCATAAGGCTGGTTTCAGAGCAGCCCCATATCTTTCTACATTAGTTTTGACTATACCCTATAGTGATCCGCCCTACCCACCCTTAGAGTATACACGAAGGGCACTATAACCTGTGCGCACACAGGAACATTATAAGCTCAGGTTCGGACCCCAGATCAGCCAGTTGTCATTGACCTCTGTCACTTAACTTTATCCAGTTCTCGAGAGGCTAGAGCACGTACGATACGGTACCCTCCCTATTTTCCAGATAGGTCCCGGAGCTGTGGGCACGCTCACTTCCCGTTGCGCATTGCACAACTAGCGGTTGCCATCGCTAAGCTGTCCACTATGAGTCTACTACCAAATCTCCTAATTGGTAGCGGGGTTGTAAGGCACGCTCACTTCCCGACGCCGAAAAACGACGTCTCTCCAGTTCCCAATAACCTAAGTGGCTGGAGAGACCGGAAGATATCTAGCTTATCTCCGGGCTAGTGCCGGAGATGCCAGTCGCAGTGTCCTGCGACACTCCGGACATGGATTCCAACTTAAAGGGCAACTCACGTGCCTCGCGCGTCTCTTCGCTGCAGATCCTCAACTAGACCGCTATTAAGCTGCGCGAACTGCTCACGAGACAGAACCCCCGTGGTTTCAGAGTAATGCAAATTTATCTGCGGACCATCCGTGCGGAGCAGTTAGAGTTACTCCTAACACGTGTGGCGTTAGAATATCGTTTTACTGTGACGCGGATTGCTCCGTACGGAACAAGGTCCGCGTGAACTCCGCACCAGCCACCCGTGCGTTCATTGTAGGCGACTGTCTTCCGTGAATATACGCACTAAATTAAATATTCTATGCAGAGCACTGCGGATTCTACGCACACGGATAACCTGCAGGCGGACAGCCCGTACAGCTGTGAAACCAGCCTAACAGTTGCAAGTGCCACTCAGAGCTTTAAATTGCAAAAATCTTACGGACACTGCCACTGCGCCCGTCACCCTGAGACATAAGTTGACAAGTCTCATGTGCCTGTAATTTCACCAGAACCATTAGTACTCCTAACTGCCTCCGTGGCTGAACGGTTACTGCGCCGGAATGCCACGCAGAGGTCCCAGGTTCGATTCCCGGGCCGGGAGAAATATTTGTATGGCTTACATTTATCTCTTTCGTGCGTTTAAGTGTAATTTGTGGTTACCTATGTACGTTATTGTCTTTAAATGCTCACATTACTGTTCGACGCCAAAAGTAGGTCAGGTTTTATACTTATTTAAATAGGTAAATTAGTGTGAAAATACCTTTATAATGTAATTGTAACATATTGATAGCTTTTGTAACTTTAAAATTAATTTGTACATTGTTCTTTCAATCGTTAAAACCCTTTTTCTCATTTGCCCACTATTAAAAACAACTAGCGTACATTATAGCTCACAAGTTACAAGCATGTTTATAGACTTGTTATAAATTTTCCTACATTTTATTTTATATAAAAATGAAACATTCAATTTATTTACGCCCCATAATAATTACGTTTGCCTTCATTAAAATGACGGTAAAAAAGTTAATCGCGACATTATAGGCATTGCAGTCCTCTCAAAAGGTCCTTTGGAGCGATCTCTGTAACCATCGTTAATGATGTCGCATGTATATCGTTCGGTAAGCGAATTCAATTTACGGTTACATAAAAAACTAACGACTGACAAGTTACTCTAGAATTATGGCGCTAAAATTCAAATTAGATTGAATATTCGTAAAGTTATTACGAGATAATTCGCACATGACTTTAAATACTGTCGTAAGTCAAAATTGTCGATTTGAGAAAACACGATTTGATAGTTCAAAAAAATTACTGAATCAATAAATATTCCCGTGAATATGAATTCCCGTTTTTGTGAAATTATTCCACTAGTTTGTTATTAATTATTAATACAAAGATCGAACACTTAGAAAAAGCCCTTCTGTGCGGCGGATTCGAACCAACGTGCTCTAATAAACCGTGCCAGACGCTATGCCAACTAAGCCACGAAACGAACCGCCGAACCCATTGACTTACAATTATATGGACGTCGCGTCGGGTCCGCGCTAAAAAGTGTCCGCACTTGTAAGGCGCTAAAATCGTATATATAGAGCGCCAAACTCCGCTTTAGTCTTCATTTGTTCGACTGACAGCGCGATACTGCGATGACATTACAATTTAAATTTCGAATAGGTTGACTTGGGACATTTTTTTCGTGGTTTTTGTATTAGACCCGTCGTCCATTTATTTGTAAGGCAATGGTCGAACCTTACGGTTTTTCCTATGTGCTTGCTGCATGATCTTTGTTTTGGTTTTTTAATGACTTTTCTGTCGTAGCTCCATCTGTGAGAAGTCTGTTCTCGTTTGTGAGTGGATTATGTTTTAATAAAAATAATCACGTTATTCGCAATAAAGTTCCATTAGATTTTATGTTTTCTCAATTCCAAAATTTTGACTTACGACAATATTTGGTTTCAAGAACATTGTTTACAATTCTATACACGACGACAGGTAAAGTATAACTCAAGTAAAAGCACAATTAAATTAGAACCATATTTAGTCAATTAGGAGTTCAATGTTCAGATTATATATTTTACACAATTTTTAGTATTATATGTTTCGAATACGTTCCGTAGCTCAGTTGGGAGAGTGATAGCCCCGGCTCGGCGAAATTGTCGCTGGTTCGAGTCCTGCCGGATCGAACAAATTTTTCTTCTATATGTTCGATCTTTGTATCAATAATAACAAAAACCTGGTGGAGTATCTTTACAATAATAAGTATATTGAATGTCATGCATTGACTTACAAATAAATGGACGACGGGTCTAATACAAAAACCACGAAAAAAATGTCCCAAGTCAACCTATTTAAACGTAGTGACATGTAAAGGAATATGAAAAAGCTAAAACGTTGATTTTAAATTGTAATATCATCGCAGTACTGTATAATTTTGCTTGCTTTGCTGTCAGTCGAACAAACGAAGACTAAAGCGTGAATGACGCTCTGTATACGATTTTAACGCCCTATAAGTTCGGACACTTTTTAGCGCGGACCCGACGCCAATATAATTGTAAGTCAATGGTGTCATGGTAAAATCATTATGATATTCACAAACTACAAATTACAGGCACATGGTACTTTTCAACTTATGTTTCAGTATGACAGACACAGTGGCAGTGCCCCTCAGATCTTTGCAATATAAGGCTTTGAGTGGCATTGCAACTGTTATGGATAGGCATGTCGCTTATCACAAGGCATATAACTTGTTCGTCCTGTCACTTGGTATTAAATTTAAAAAAACGAAAAGTTTTTATCCTCAAGTTTATGTTCGTCACAACTTCGTCTGAATTAAAAATCGGTTTCCCGGCCCTAAAGGATGATGTAGCATATGAGGCCCAATTAACAATCGTACAATTAAAGGTTACAGTTACATTAAATACGGGAAATATCATTAACATCAGGGGTACAGTTTTACAAACAAAAACATTTTTGGTTTCTTTCAGTGACGACGTTTTCCTGTGACCGCTTTTTTCGTTTACCTACTCCGCGAGACATGTATCCTTGATACGTCTTGATAAGTGATTGCGTCCTGTAATGTTGAGCTTAAAATATTTTAAAATTAATATTGAATAAGCTATGTGTGCTACTTTTTAAATGACGTCCGTTTTTAATTCTAAAGGGCTACTGCTTTTTTGAACAACCTTCTATCGATGACCTTCTTCATGATTCTAGTGTGATATTTGGTATTATTTGACGATATATTATGGTTTAAGATTTTATTTCTCAATAATTCTTCTTCTTTTTCTTCAGACTTTAGTCACGTGTGTGGAGGCTTTCTCATTCAAGCCATGCCATTATCTCCGATCTTTGGTTATTCGAATTCAGGTTTTTTTAGTTAATTTGACTATATCATCTGTCTATCTAGCCTTGTCATGTGTGATAAGACGTTTACCACTCTCTTTGCACTATAATACTCCCCACGTCAGATAGCTTAGTGTGTTCCGGATTTCTATGTTTTTTATTATGTCGCTCAGAGTTATTCCCAACATGGCGCGTCTTTCATAAACAAATAAAGAAATATAAACAACAATAAAAGTAATTAAATTTTTATTGAATTGATATTCAATTATTTTTTGTGAAATTACTCCACTAGTTTGTTATAATTATTAATACAAAGATTGAACACTCAGAAAAAACACTAAGAAAAAATGCCTTCGATCCGGTCGGATTCGAACCGACGTCTTCTCGCATACCGTGCCAGACGCTATACCAACTAAGCCACGGAACGAACCAACGGACCTCACGAATTTTTCTATGTGCTTGCGTCGTGTCTTTGTACTTGGTCTTTCAACGACTTTTTAGTCGTAGCGCCATCTATGAGAAATCTATGACAGATTTATCACGCAGTTAGTACCTTTACAGCTACCAGTCCTGGCGAGAGATGTCGCTATTCACTGTATTAATTAAATTTTTATTGAATTGATATTCAATTATTTTTTGTGAAATTACTCCACTAGTTTGTTATAATTATTAATACAAACATTGAACACTCAGAAAAAAATCCTTGGATCCGGTCGGATTCGAACCAACGTCTTCTTGCATACCGTGGCAGACGCTATACCAACTAAGCCACGGAACGAATCGAACGAAACGAACGAATAATAAAACTAATACTAATACCGATGCGGAGTAGTAAGAGAATATCGCGGTGTGAAAAATGATATATTGACCAGGAAAGCTCCGATGTTTTGATTATGTAGAAAAGCATGGATGCTAAATAGATTGACGTCAC
Organism: Hyposmocoma kahamanoa; assembly: GCF_003589595.1. NCBI lineage: Eukaryota > Metazoa > Arthropoda > Insecta > Lepidoptera > Cosmopterigidae > Hyposmocoma > Hyposmocoma kahamanoa. The sequence continues at coordinate 19,544,776 of NW_020654422.1, forward strand.
AAATTTATGGAGTGATTTTAAATGGTAATATGTGAAAATAGACCAAGAAATAGATTGGGGATGTCCTTATAAAAGACCAAGTTAAAGGAACCAAGTTAAACGAGTTTATCTGAAGAGAGAGAGATTTAAGTGGAGGAAGCGGAAGAGATTTGTCAAGAGGGTCGCGCGTGGAGGTTCACGATTTCTGACCTACTCTAGTGAGAGACAAGCGTGACGGTATTTATCTAATATATAATAGACAAAATATGATGTCCTAATGACGGAAAATAAAAATATTTTGTGATCTAATAAAATAAAAGATACACGGCTAATCAATTGCCATTGTAACATTTTTGATAGTACGCATTAGCTTTAGTAGTGTAATGATAATAATAAAGCTGATATCGATATGATATATTCCATTGTAGAACATTGTCTATAACAGACATAGGATCGTTAATGATATTATCGATAACAAAGCAGATCTCGTTTATCGACATGAAAAAAATCAAATGGCAGTGTTAGGGACATACAATGCCGTTTCACAATCACACCAAATTTCTGGTCTCAAATTAAGGAATTTCCTGTACTATGAACACCGGAAAAACGATAACTCTGAAGGTAATATCCAGAATACCCAGACCAGAATCAACATAGGAATGTTCGTTTCCTAAATTGGCCCAATTGGGGAATCGAACCCGGAACCTCCTCATTAAGCGCCCATAGTACCAACCGCTGTGCCACCGAAGAACATAAGCACACTTTCTTTTATAAAACCATTAAAGAGAATTCCTGTTACCAATGCGATTTATTAGTTTTTCTTTCGTCTCTTCAAAAGTATATTATCAAAAACATGCATTGAATAAAACAAAAATACATTTTTAACTTATTAGCCTCGATCCCAGAATGCAGGACCCGAAGCAAAAACTAAAAGAGGACCCAATGAGAACAGGTAGTGTCAGTTCGCGTGTCCCGATTTCAGCGGCGGCGCGAGCGCAAGAATAACAATAATCGTCAATGAATTGTAATGGCGGCGGTTAATCGACGCCCAGCTGGACCTGTTGGATACCTTTAAAATCAACTATATCGATGTTTTACGATAATATGGAATCGTATATGTTAAAATGCACTGAGAACTCTTTTTTCATCATAAAGGTTTTATTAATTTATTCTTAAGAGAAAAGTCTTATAAATATTCATTTGTTCGTTTGTCATCTACATGTTAATGTAGAATTTGTACTTAAGGTATTACAGTGACGGTACATTTGTTGAGGCATTGCAATTAATAACATCTGTGAAAGGATTTTTTATGATGCGAAGGGGAGAACAAGTCGTGCGCCTAGCGGTAAGAAAGAAAAATTTAATTTTCCAAATTGGTCTTACCGGGAACCGAACCTGGGGCCTCTGTATCCATTGCCCACAATGTAAACCATTAGGCCACCTACCATTTCATTAATTTCTAAAAAAAGTAATATTTTGAAGCTCATACTCTCCGTAGCTGAACAATTACCATGTTGGTCTGCCACGCAGAGGTCCCGCGTTCGATTGGCCGGGATAAATATTTGTATAGCCTACATTTATTTATCTTGTGAGTATTGGTGTAATTTATGGTTGTCTATGTGTGTGTGTCCATGACACCCGCGACACGAGGTTTCCCGGAGGCTATGAGTATGTGCTTTATTAAAAAAAAATCAAATGATGACACTACATCCTTAAAGAAGTAAAAGATATCAAAAATTCAAAAGTAAATTTTGTTCAATATTACTTATCTTAAAATCGGTAGGACGAATCGATAAATTCCTGACCTTTATTTCACAGCACTACTCATCGCGTGTACGTTCATTCATTGGAGCTTCATTCCGTTGAAGATAACTAATGGCTGACTGAATTTTCATTCCACTGGTTTCATTTTTCAAATAACCGCATATTAGTTGATAATTTAAAAGCTGTCTTCTAATTCAGCGAACAGCGCCAGGAAGTTTAAAATCAAGAAATTTATGACGAATCAATTCACTGAGTTAAAATCTATTGACTCCTGTGATATCCTTGACACTCAATCGGAAGTTGCTTTAATTGACAACGCACTTCTCTACATAATAGTCTTGGAAGACAATTGCATCATCAGCCTGCAGAGTCATCGGCCGGCCACTTACCGAGCGGATGTTGTTAACCGTTGATTAGCCGAGACGATGTTAAACGGCAGCCCGGGCAAGTTCAAACAATTAACTGTAAAGAAGTGTCCGACTCTAATGAATGATGCAGACTTGCTCCATTTCATTATATAAACACCGTGACAAGACGCGGCTTACAAATTGAGATTAATTTCAAGTAAGTACTTTCTTCACTTTTACGGCGTGAAAGGTTTGAACTGCACGTTCTCGATTGAACAATTTAACGTTTTAACCTTTTGAACTTGAGGTCTAATTTTATAAAACGTTATACTTTATAGGGAATAGCTCAGAAATGCTTCTATTAATAACAACGAAACCGTTTAACCTTAGCAATGCAATGTCCTGCAGCTATTTATAATCTGAAGGAATTCTTTGTTGACTGCCATCGTCTCTTACTATTTCTTTATTGTAATCACGTTTTGCTGAGGTGCTATAGAATGCGCAACAGAAGGTATTGGTTCTTTTAAAGGAGCTTGTTTTTGGAAGTAAACATTGCGTAAGATATTATCTCTTTATTTCCATTCGCCGGCGGGAAGGCTCTCCGCGGTCGTTGCCATTTGAGATGGAATTTTACTTTGTAGTAAGCTTTAAACAAGTCTCTTTGAAAATGTTTGCTCTTGATTTGTGTTTCGTGTCACATACAATTTAGGTTTTGTTACAATGTTTGTTTTAATTATTACATTGACATGGCCACGGTTTCTTCCTCGGGGGCTTAGTAACATTTATTCTTCGTAAAATTTATAAATAAAATGACGGATATTTTTCGTGTGTTTCAAATTGGTCCAAATAAGTTAATGCTTGTCATTCAGAGGTATTTCCTGTCGTAATAACAGTTTTTTGTGTAATTTCTTCCCAACACGTCGCCCTAAATTGCAAGTGGCAGAGTATACTCAATTTGCTGTCCAAATCATTGATCCAGGGGTTTACTTGGACGCCTTAATTATCTGCGTTGTCGTTATTAGTGTTTCGTGCTGTCCCTACTTATTTTCTTTATTAGGTTCAGTCAACTGAAAAAATCGTCTCAGCATCTATAGTCGTTATGACTTTACATTGTATAATATGATGTCATATGTTAAATTTTTGATCAATTTTATTAATAGAGTTCTTAGGTTTTCGCGATTGTTACATATAGGAAACGAAACTATATTTCCGGATTTAAATCGCGTATATTTGTTTTTTCAAACAAACAAACCCCTTACAGATTCCGTGGTCATGGTTGATTGACCACGGGATCTGTAAAGGGCTGACAATGGCATTTATTTTTATTTAATTAAAAGGTAGTTTTATTACTTTATTTATAACTGTTTTGTTATGTGTAAATGTATGCTACCTCTAAAGTAGGTCAACTAAAGCCTCTCTACGAATGTCATATTAAATGTATGGGAGTGTTTAATATTAAAACTTTGAATATTTCCAGTTTTATTTTTAAATAGTTATTAATGTCGATTTACTTATTAGGTAACGTTAGGTAATATTAGGTAATTTTTATTTTGTTATTGCCTGGTTATTAAAAAAGTACGTTTGATTTTCGAACAAAACGAACTCAATTTATTTTTTTTATTTTTTTTATTGAACATTGGCTATAGAACCACGAGCTTAAAAAGGTAACAAATAATAAAGAAACTCAAAACGTAATATACTTAAACTCCAAACTTAACTCATGATATTATACAACTTTCCGTAAAGAATCAACTGAAATTAAATTACTGACATAATATAGCTGCTCATTAACCGGTAACGATTTTTTTCTTTTTCTATGCCGTAGAAATCCTTTTTTAAAAAGTGATTATACGACCACTTTTAAGTTAAATGTTATAAATCAAGTGGTTTTCGGCAATAGCCGTTCATACAATAGTCGAGCTTTATCACCTTATAAGAGGGTTAGGGAGACATTCTATCGGACGTTAAGGGGTCAGGGTCGCGTTTCAACCGGTAAGGTGTACGTATTGGTGACAAGCGGTAAAAATACTTTTATAAACCTTTTACGTATACGACATTGCTTTTAATTTAAAACTATTGCTGTCAAGTTAAGGCTTATTGGAAACCAGCGCCACAGACAGTTATGGTTGAATTAAGTCCTTTTGCGTACACCAACAACCGCACAAAAATAATAACAATACAACATTTGTAGTCGTTAAATTTAGTTCTCTTTAGCTTTTGTCTTATTTTATTGTGTTTTGCTTATCTGAGTGTTATCAATATACATTTTTTGTATCTATGTGTTGTGGCGTTGGAATAAATATCTATTCTATTATAAATTTAAAAAAATCGACAAGAATATATTCATGTTGAAGTTTCAAAATGGCCACCGTAAAGACAACGCTTTCCCGTGAAAAAATGTCATAAAATGAAATTATTGAATAAAAATAAAAGATTTTTAAATTATACCAAGTAACGAGGGACGAAGTCGTATCATCTGGTGGTAAACGACACGTCTGTCCATAACATAACAAAGATCTGAGGAGTACTGCCACTGCGCCCGTCACTCTGAGGCGTAAGTTGACAAGAACCATGTGCCTGTGATTTCACCAGCACTCTTACCCTTCAAAACAGAAACGCAGTAATTTTCACATTACTGCTTGGTGGTAGAAATGGGTAAGGTGGCAGTAGTTCCCTGGATGGGCTCTTTCACAAGAACTCTTCCACTTACTGCAATTAAGATCTGGCAGTATGGCTAATTAGATACCTTACTTAGCCTGTCCCGAAAGACCAAAAATTGTACTACTATTGTACGGACAAGTAAATATTGTATTTATCGAATTTAAATTTATTCCTCCACTCAAGTTGTTATTATGACTACAATCAAAAACTTAAATGTGGTCGTTCATTTTTATAAAACTACCGGTGCAATTTTATGAAATAAAAATTACCAGAATAAAAATAACTATCTACAACTTTTTTGTTCCAGACTCATTGAGGTAAGCTGGAAGTAAATCACAATTCATTCTTTTAACGAGCTGTTAAAAGCAGTAAAGAATGAAGATTTACATTTTAACGATCGAAGACACGGTAAAGAAGGTTATTCGACTTGTTGAAATGGTTTATCGGTGCTTTGGTACGAAAATTGGCTAGAGGTATTGTAGGGTCGTATACCGGTCTCTGTGTCTTAAGTTGCCTGGTATTGCAAGTCTATTTTTTAGTCCAATTTTATTCCAATGATCGGATATCTGACTCACCAAGTAGATTTCAAAGTGATATTTCATAAAACCCAATAAATGGTAAAACAGTAGAGCTTCTTGTGAAAGAGTTCGTCCAGGTAAGTACTGCTGCTACCTTACCTATTTCTGCCGCCAAATAGTAATGTGTTAATTACGTTAAATTAATGCGTTACTGCATTTTCAAGTCTAATATTTAGTCTTCTTAAGTTGCGCATTCAGTGCCAACTAGGGAAGTTTCTTTGCATGTAATTGTTCGAGACAGCAAACCATGGTTTTCGTCCCATTTCTTTATTGATACCAGGCTCTTTTCTACGGTGTTATAGCGATCTTCTTTTTGGTCCATTCTATTTCTTCTTTTTTATTATAATGATGTAGCTCTATCGATACCATCGATGATTCTATTCTATTCTAATTTTTAATGGCGGCCATATTGATCAAAAACACCAACGCTGACTTCAGTGTAACAATATATGTTCCATCAAATATTTAAGTATTGTCACTGTCCGCACAGACTAAAAACAAACGTGAATCGATTTAATATTTCTTTTTATTATGTAATGGTTTACTGTTTAAAACTTTTGAATCTGTCAACTCCAAAATTAGTGTAATTATTAATAATAATTACTTTAGCTTATTCACATTAATCGATTACTTATTCATTAATCGATAATGTATTTAGTTTGTGTGTTTAGATTATCTGTGTTCTCATTTTCCAGATTGAGAATTGGGTTGATTTTTTTATATTTAAACTTATTATAATTTGGCCCGGAAGTCCCGTCTTCTTGACGCGATTTTGGCGTTCAAGTATCAAAATCAGGAGGTAGGAAGTAAAAAGCTTGCCCCCGGTCTTCCTTCAACACGTTTGAAATGTCCTACTTGTCACGTATCCAACATAAGCACTTCTTATGTCATTGTGTTCCCGATATCGGTACTGAACATTGATTACATTTAAATCGACATTACGCCCACGCACCATCAATATTGACATTAGATACGGCACGTCGCGAAGGAAGTGTTACTTAGAAATTTATACTGATAACAACTTCACATTTTGATTGTACCGTCAGTCGATTCAGCTATTCTTATACGGACATGGTCCTTGAAGTTGCTTGACGATCGAGTTGTAGGTATAGGCGAGTCACTGGAGTAGACGCGGGAACAACTGTTTTGCTAGATCAAATTTAGGAATTTTGTATTAAATAACGGTCTTATTATTATTATTATATCCATTTTAGACTCTCGCCTCTCCCAAGGCCTAAAAGATTAATTGTGAATTTTTAAATGGGAGAGGCGTATTCTCCGGCAATGGCACATTCGGCCGTGCTCAGAGACTCAGGTTCAAGAACCGGCGAACAATACGTGCCGTATCGCGCAGGACCACTTTCTGCATTTGTGCTGGAAGCGACACGTCACAGAAATCCAACCGCCTCAAGCTATTAGACAGGCTGACTCGAATTAACCCATTTGCGGCCAAAACAATTGGGATTATTTCAGTGGAGGCCACATCCCACGCGTCGGTAATCTCGTGCGCCAGGTCGAGATACTTCCGGCGTTTCTCGGTTTCGGCTTTCACGAGACCCTCGTCATGCGGGATGGTAATGTCCACAAGAAATACCCTCGACTGCGATCGATCCAATTTCACAATATTAGGCTTATTCGCAAGAATAGTCCTGTCCGTGGTAATGGATCGATCCTAATAGATTTTGGAGCGATCATCTTCGAGTATTGGCTCCGGTGAATACTTGTAATATGGCAACCTTTGCTGCACGAGTCCGTACTTCAGAGCGAACTCTTGGTGTAATATTTTGGCTGCCTGGTTGTGTCTGTGCAAGTACTCAGTGTTAGCAAGAGCGGAACAACCGGAAACAATATGCCTAAGTGACTCTCTGGAACGGTTACATGCCCTTATTATTATTGTTATGATTATTGTGGCTTCATTCGGGGCATATGTAGCCCCTGATCACTGCGACCATCACCTAATCTATTGTGATCACCACTAATTATAGTTCGGAGCTCGGAGACAAGGCTGACAGCATCGAAGAACTGAAGGAACGACAGATTGTATGTCCTCTGGTTGTGGCATGTGCCTTCCCAGTATGGAGTTTCGTACGCCCAGCGGGGGGTAGCATTGGGTGAGAAGATGAACAGGAGTTTCATCCGCCTCGTGGCAGAATCTACACTCTCTATTATCTCTCTGCCCAATATTTGACATGTGCTTGTTCAAGCCACAATGCCCTGTTAAGACTCTAGTGAGCATTCTGATGCCATTCCTGTCCAGGGATAGAGATTTTCTACAGTGTTTGGTATTGTAAAGGATACAAAGGATATTGTCTAAATAATGAGTGCTAATTCGTTACACTATATAAAATCCTGAAAACAAGCTAAAATAAAATGTTGTATCAGGAACTCAGATAGGAGACTGAACAGATTTGGTTTATGATTACTCCATCAACAAGAGCAAGAATTTTGAAAAATAAATTTTCTTTACAGGAAATGATAATTTTGATTATAAAAAAAAATTGACACAATGAATTTACCTAACTTTCATATTGAAAGGTATTAAGATGCATTAGTTAAGCTTAAAAATTAATTTGGAGTCAAGATGAATAACACGTGTATTTTCTTTGGTAAAGTTAGGTTATTTTGTAAATTATATGATAAAGTACTTAGGAAGATTGTAATGATCACTGAATTTAGCGTTCTAGAGGTATGTGATAACGACAGATATCTATCTATAATCTGCCAAGACAATGACACAAATAATCATTTTACTTCATTTATTTTCTACTACTTTGTAAAATCATTACACTATGATCATTACCGAGTATATAACCAGAAACAGAAACGAAATAAGGGCCATTTGTCCCTGGTAACTCATCATGCAAATGCCTTAGATCACTTTTAAATATGATCTCTCGTTTACGCTGAAATCACAAATTAGAAAACTGAAATAGATAATGCCTGTGTGTACGTCTCCGTATATTCCAAAAATATTTTGTGTTTATTGTAATAAAGATAATATTAATTAAAGTTTTATTGAATTGATATTCAATTATTTTTTGTGAAATTACTCCACTAGTTTGTTATAATTATTAATACAAAGATCGAACACTCAGAAAAAATTCCTTCGATCCGGTCGGATTCGAACCGATGTCTTCTTGCATACCGTGCCAGATGCTATACCAACTCAGCCACGGAACCAACCAACGGACCTCACGAATTTTTCTATGTGCTTGCGTCGTGTCTTTGTACTTGGTCTTTCAACGACTTTAAGATAATATTTCTAACAATAGCGGCTGTTCCATTCGGTGGTGTAATAGCAAAACATCTAATTACAAAACAAACGGAATCACATATTGAAATTTTAGTCCATTATAGCCAAGCTCAAGTTAAACTGTGGGAAATAATATTCTCGCTCCTTCTATCGGAGTTCCGATCGGAGGACAGGGAAAAATTCCCAATTACTGGTCTCAAACGAGGCAATTTCCCTGCACTGTACCAGAGCAACCAAATTCACGCCTGGGCACTGCTCGGTTAATACTGTCTGTAAGATTTCTGTGTTTCGTCATTCTTTTTGTTTATACTATTGTTACTCTGATTAAAAACTATGACGTGAGCTCAGTTGTTTTTTAACCGACTTAAAAAAAAGAGGTTCTCAATTTGATTGTATGTTTTTTTGTATGTATGTTACGCGATAACTCCAGTATTTATGAACCGATTTTCGTGAATCTTTTTTGTTGGAAAGAGTGTTTCATTTTGAAGAAAATCATCCACCTTTAAGGGTGGCTGATCACGCATGAACATTCATTTTTATAAATAGCGCCTAAATTTTACTTCAGGGGCAATTATTTTAATGGTTGGTTTTGCTATTCTCCAATTCAAGGCGTTTTTCTCTCTCAATATACTTTGAGTAGTGAGAACCGATTTTTATTATCTCCTGTGTCAAGTCCTGTATAGTGGCGAACTAAGGGATATTTCAATAAAACTTGGCAAATAGATGTAATTCCACGTACTTTTTAGGTCGGTTTTTTTAGTACTCTGTACTGAGATTATATTACAAAGTAATAACTGTTAAAAATTCCATCATTGTTCCTTAGTCACGATTACAAATAAGTAGTACTCGTAACAAAGTATTAAACATTTATAGAAATTGATTGTGTGCAATGTGCCGCACATTGCAAAGGTCTTGACTAAAATAGATTCCACGATCTTCGGTGCACTTGATATTTGTAATTTAAACCTTCTATGGCGACATTCATCTGAAATTGTAAGTTTCAAAGCGGCTATTCATCAATCGGCGTTTGTTTGGCAAGTAAAGTCATGAATGGAATGAAAAAATTTGTAATTGTTTATTATTCTATTGGTAATGAAAATGAATTATGCAATATTATAAATGACCTCGGTGGCCCGACGGTTTGCGTTTGGATGACCAGTTTTGGGAATTTTATGTTTATGCTTTTAAACTTTCACGTTGCATTACGCTGACAGTTCAAAATGGGAATTTACCACGGCCAGTACACTCTTGCGGAACGGTAGATGTGTAAATATCTTATAAATTATTTAATCGCGTTTGTTTCCGTTTTGAAATGTACGTTTTTAATTTTTTTATGACACTAAGTGATGGAGCGAACGAGTCGTTGGCCTGATGGTAAACGACACGTCTGTCCATAACAGTTGGAGTGCCACTCAGAGCTTTAAAATACAAAGATCTGAGGGTCACTGCTACTGCGCCCGGCACCCTGAGACATAACTTCACGAGCCTCATGTGCCTATAATTTCACCAGCAACCCTACCCTTCAAAATCAAAACGCAGTAATGCTTACATTATGTTTATTATGAATGTTCCTTTAGCTGTGTGGAAATCATCCTGACTAAATCTCCAAATCGAAGAAAATTCCATACTCTTTTCAAAAAGCGGACTGTCGTGTTCGAAGAGTTGGATGTAAGGGTGTGCCCATGAGCTCCACCAGTTCATTCTACATTCTTTTTACCATCGGACATTCAGACGTATGGCCGGATATCATCTTTGCTTCGTTGATATTCTTTTCAGGCGTCCTAAGAGCTTTTCGTCATCCTTTGTATGGAATGGAATTCCCTGCCTGCATGAGTGTTACCGAGCACATGCAACCCGAATAGACATCTTAAAGACTTACGATGCGATTGACTATCCATTTCTTGGCGAACTTATTCCATTCATTTTTACTCCAGAGCTAGACAAATTCATTCAATATATGTATTTAAAAAATGATACATTGACCTAAGTAGTGTGAAAATTGTAATTTAAAATTTTCCTCACTGTTCTCTCTTTGTATTAATAGTTATAAGTTATAACAAACTAGTGGAGTAATTTCACATAAAGTAATTGAATATCACAGTATTAAAAGTATTAGTAGCTCAGTTGATAGAGCGTCAGGCACGGTTTGCTGCAGGTGTTGGTTCGAAATCGGCCGGATCAAAGGAATTTTCTCAGTGTTCGATATTTGTATTAATAATTACAATTGTTTCAATTTACGTTAATTTATGGTAAAAGTAAAGAAATTGACCAAGATCAGAGAAAAGATATTTATTCAGACAATTCCAAAACTGTTCTCAGAATAAATCCGTTCAGTGATAATAAATATGCATCATCTAATTGTACCAACAAGGGTAAGTATGTTAATTCATTTGATTGTGAGCGAATTTTCGTTGTTAACAATTAAACACTGCAATTTGCATCGCAGCAATTAATTAACAGTGTCGTCCGGTCGAATTAATTGTTTTGCACCAAAATGCCAAATTGAGGATAACGATTGCAAACGAGATTTTAAATTTTTGTTATACGAGTTTTTTTTGTAAATTCCTCCACTTGTTGCCAGGCTTTTTGGCGTTTCACAAATTCTGAACCATCTGTACTTTTGACTCGTGCATAGAAATTCTGTTGAATAAATATCTATAATGAATGTCTTAGAAAGAGCAACGATCGTTACTTTGTACTTTATATTCTATTATTGCAAGTGCTCCACTTGTCACGCGACAAAACCTATTCATTCACAATTTACACCCCACGTTACTTATTGAAAGAATATCTCATCTGAATAGAATTTAACACTGAATTCAAATCCTTATGAGAAAGTAAGAAGAAACATATTTGAAAATTAATCTCCAGTAGAAAATGATATTCTAAGCGGTATCAAAGCAAACATAACGCCTTCGCAAGTTACTCCCCCTGGTGAAGAAACAATTATGGAGAATAAATGGCCAACTTCACGCCACAATGGTCAGAAAAGATAAAGCAAAGAATTACACGGAAATTTTAAGGCGTGATCCATTGTCAACAGCGCTTTAGGCCCTTGAGGCCACTAGATGACAATTTGCACGTCGAGTGTGTAGTGCTTTGTTCGGGACATTATAAATAAACATTACAATGAGGCTACCAGATGTGTGAAGCCTTTGAGCGGCGCGAGCGCAGTCTGGTACGACGTTGGTTTTTGATTTCGATTTGTCCCGCTGTTCGCACAGCTGACCGGGCAGAAAGAAAGAAAAAACACAATTTAAATTTTAAACTGCTCGCTTTTACAAGACTGGGTACTAATCATGGATGAAACTTTAAAAAATATCGTTGTAGAAATGATCAAAACTTCTACGTTAAGAATAATTATCTTTAATAAATTCCAATCGTAATATCTGTAGGTGAGAGGTAAAGAACTTTAAGAGTCAAATAGTAATTTTTCCTAATGAGCGTTTTAAAGAGTATGAGGCTCTTAATAGAAAATCAATGTTAAGGTCAAACAAAATAAGTTACTTAAAAAACAAACGACGATGGAACTTAATGTCCATAATAATTACAATTACATACTAATTTACCATTACGTGATTTTTAACATTCTAAAGATCGATAGTCTCTGCCTACCCCAATGAGAATCTAGGGGCGTGTGTGTATGGTATAGTATAAATCAAAGTTTTAAAAGCCTCTAACTTCAAAATATGGATTTTAGGTCCTTTGCCTCGCATGCGAGTTTTTTTTTTTTAATTTTTCTTAAGAATTAATATTCAAAGGTCTACGTTACGCAATTTTCAATAATGCCCCTACCCGTAACAAATTGTTTCCGCTTCCATTGATGTGTCCGGAGGAAGTAACACTACAATAAAAGCTCCAACCCATCATAGTGTTGTAAAATATTTACAACACACAAGTCCTACATTACAAAGGCCATTAAGAAGTACAAATTGCCATAACTAAGGATTAAAAATCTGTCAGTAGCACTTGAGTTTTTACAGGAAAAGTAAAAAGAAGAAGTAACAAAATTAACAACACCCGGTTAAATGATAAAGGAAATTATTGCTTTAAAAGATTTCTTGTTGAATTACGATTTGTTGGTTGTTTTGTGTGAGTACATCGAAAACTTAAGCTTGTAGTTTAGTAACCGACTCATCTGGAAGCGATTTTTAATATCTGGATTTTATTACAATCCTTAGATATTCACAGAAATTGTGAAATAGGAATGTCATGATTTTTACATCCATGGCAACATGTTTCCTAAAATATAAAATCAGACACTTATAACTGAATAGACACCAAAATGACGCTTCAAAATTAAGATCTTATTATTGTATTGATGGCTTACACATACTATAATGTTTGCTTGAAAAGAGTTACAATCATCGTAAGGCATTCGCCGGAAAAAGAGCTGTACGTGCATTTTATAAGTTAGGTCGCCGTGATATCATGGGAACGAGTTAAATACTTTAATCAAATACGTTGACGACTTTACACGTTTTCCAGGAGTTGTTAACCTTTTTCAACGTTGCAGGTTACATCAAAATGATTTCCTTGAGAGGTATTGCTAGTAAACATTCACAAATGTAGGTCCATCCCTCCACAGTGATCCGAATTGTCGACCTCTCAATTGAGAAGTAACCATTTTCTCGCTGGGTTACAATCGAATGAGATATCTATTTTGATTAAAATGAAAAGTTGAAACACTTAAAACTTTAGGCACGCCAGTCTTCCCACAACAACTAATTATTTCTTACCTAATCATGACTTAACAATATTAACAAAATCAAAAGAGACACAAAAACATGCATAGATTATATTGGTCAGAAAGATGAAGATGTGTTTCCTCATTAAGTAAAAGCCCAATCGTTAGAGCCTGGTGTTATTAGTTTATCGAAAGTCATCGTGCGCCCATTAGGAGAGATATATTGATCAACTGGTCAATATTCCGGGGTAACATGGACTTCAATTGGAAATCAGTAATCGATGAACTGATTCAATTATTCGTTATAGTATTGCACAAGTATCGTAAATTTATAAAACAGATATGTCAAACGCGAAAACGGAAAATAAATTTATTAAACAATTTGATTTTTATTTCTGGTATTAAGAAATCAGGAGTCTGGGAAAAATCGGGAAAGGCATTTGTGACATCATACTGTACTTATCACGTTACTGTATTGCTAAAAAGACACGAAACATCTCCCAAACATTGACTGTAAACAGTCTTTATAGTTATAATACTGAAAAATGAGAAACCATCGTTGATATTACAAGATGCAATAAGATATAGATTTAAGAATTGAATATAAAAGTGTACCGCGAGTGATGCCATGAAAGAAAAAGAAACAAAAACTAATAAAAGTATAAAATAAAACGGAAAAACACAGAATAAAAACATGGTATTTAAGTTATTCATTATAATATTCAATAAGACATTTCTTAATACAGAACTGTGCAAAAATACTAACTAACAAGTAGCGAAGCGCAAACAGCGAAAAATTTTACAAATACGTACGAAAACGGCCTTTAAATATAATATATTCATTAAAGATTTTTATCGAGTTCAATTGAATATTCTTAGGAAACTATATGGTAAAATAAAATTGTGAGCGAACTCACTTAATTGATTCGAAAGTTGCGGCTCTATTCCTTTATGAAACTAACATTCGTATGATTGCCCTAATTATCACGTGCTCCTTGTTAGCGATGATCAGTGGCCATTATGAGGACTACGAATCAATCCGTATCACAACCGCCGCCATCGTTAGATTTATGACTTTCACGGCTCCTAATGGTGCAATCATAACCACGATTGACTTTGACCAACTCAAGCCCGTAATTATATAGCAAAAAGAAATGTTAACCAGTTTCCACAGCAATAACGTCAATGGTTTATTAATTTATGGCAAAGCTGTTTAGGACTTTCGGAGTAGCCCACGCTTCATAATGAGCATTAATCGGAAGTCACTTGTTACGGTCACCGCATCGGCCATCTATAGCGATAATCTCGACTTATCGTCACAATCTTCGATTATCTCGAATGAGATCTTAGAAATTAATACTCCAACACCTCATTAGTGTCGGTTTTAGCTTTATTTACAATCGAAATGCAAATTTGGTTGAGTTGTGGTCGAGCATTCTGATCCTAACAGTTCCATTTTCCCAATCAACATCCATTATGGTGTGTTTTAGAGGTCCAATATGTTTCGACTGATATAAATTGTGGCTCTGGACTATTAATTCGGCTGCTTTGTGTTAGCGATGTAGGCGTCATATATTTCGGGTGTACCTTCAGACGGAATCACTTTTTCTTCGGACAAGAACGACTTAATTAACACTCAAACGTTTTACGGTATAAAATATTGCATCGTCTCGTCTGACTTGGAACTTTCGTGGCCATATATTAATTCTTTAATTGAAGAACACGATCCACACAATACCACTTTAATAGTTATTGTATCGGAGAAATATAAAATAAAATTCACACCTTATCGGATTACAGTCGTAAAATATCAATATTCAAATATCTTTCATCACATGAATATCTCTTGTTTATGCTGTTGTTCATATTAAAACGTAGAGTTGAGATTCGAGAAGTCGCTATGTGGTTTAATTTTCGATAACCTATCTTCAAATTTGGTATGCAATGTTAATCTGTGGCTATAATGTGAACATTGGAAATTAAGCAATTTTTTTCGAGTCTTATTTTTTAAAACAAAACTTGGTCACGACTAACTGAGATGGTGTTAGTCATCTACCAGTTATGTCTAATAATAATGCAAACGACTATATCTGAACTAAAGCTACCAATAGGAAATAAAACTATTTTTCTGTTTATAGATATAAAACGCGTATTTGTTTTCTACCGTCCATTAACTAAAACGTAGCTAAGTGACAAATGATCAAATAACCGTTTTAAATAGCAAAAAATAGATCACAAAAAACAGTTAAAATTAGTTAACGAGTTCGACTTATTGGAACTTACCCTAACGATGCATTGCTGAAATATCATTCATCATCAACACATTTATATGTCCCACTGCTGGGCACGGGTCTCCTTTCAGACGAGGGATTAGGCTTCACACGTTTTCCGAGGGTTGTGAATCTTCTTCAACGCGCAGCTTTCATCACGATGTTTTCCTTCACCGAAAAGCTCATGATAAATTTCAAATTAAATTTCGCGCATAAATTCCGAGAAACTCAGAAGTGCGAGCCCGGATTCGAACCTACGACCTTCTGCTTAAGAGGCAGTAGGTCAAACCATTAGGCTACCAAGGCTTCAGCAGACGGCAGTTTTTCAAACAGTCCTGTAAAGGGCCCGAAACGTTGGTTTGTTTCAAAAAACAAATATAAGCGATTTATATCCGAAAAAATAGTTTCATTTCCTTTGTAATAAGCGCGAAAACCTAAAAACTCGATATATAGTCAGTCAGTCGTGACCTTGAGACCTGTTAAGAGCCCAAATGATTGGTTTTTTGAAAAACCAAATGTACGCGATACAGGCCCGAAAAAAAATTTTCAATGCGTAGCAATTTCAAAAATCGAAGAACTTGAAAAAATTTGATATTGCTGCTATTGCCGCAAAAGTGACCTTCGTCATAATATTGTACCTAATTAAAATTTAGGCTTTTTTGGAACGCTACAAAAGCAGGTATAATAATTGTTCCATATCGAGTTTTTAGGTTTTCGCGGTTGTTGACATAGGAAATAAAACTTTTTTCTCCGGATCAACAAACCAACATTCCAGATCCTTTACTTACTTTAAAGTTGAATTGTTCCGTAGTTCGCAACCCATCTCTAACGTACGGCGCTCAAAAAATGATTGCTTGCTCGAATAAAAATTAACGAGACCATTAACAAATCAATGACGAGGCTCCAATTAAGTAGCAAAGATTATTATGAGGCGGTTGGCAATTCTCGCGCCTCCTCCTTCATTATCACAAAATGAAATCTTGGACGTGGTGGCACTTTCTAAAGCAAGTGCTATACTTATGTAATTATTTTGATAAATGTTATCTTTAGTAGCCCCATGCGATTGATTGATTGTGATGTGAGTACTGTAATTACATGAAAGTCTTAAAAATAATACATGAAAAAATAATATTACATGAAACAAATGATGTATTATATCGTTAATGATTTGCAGAAAAGGCGTAAGCGACATTTCGAAAAAATTGTCACGGGACCATGTTTAAGTAAATAAAATAACGCACACACTCAACATAGAATTTTAAAACAGGACGTAAATATTTTGCATTAAAGCCTATGACATTCTCTACCAAATGTATATGAAATTTTTGTCTTATTTCAGCAAAAAAAAAATCCACTTATTTCATACTTCGAATCTTTAAGCCTCTAGTGAAAAGTTGTCATTTTGTGGATGTGGTCTTATTACACTACGGGTATGTGGTGTAAGTAAATTGTACAATTATTGTACCGTCAATGGTGACCATTCCTGCTCGTGAATTAAAAAAAATTGATGTCCTATATTTATGACATGTTCAATAATAACTGACTGCAAAGCAATAATTTTAAAAGAAGAAT
The DNA here is from genome assembly GCF_003589595.1 of Hyposmocoma kahamanoa. Classification (NCBI taxonomy): domain Eukaryota; kingdom Metazoa; phylum Arthropoda; class Insecta; order Lepidoptera; family Cosmopterigidae; genus Hyposmocoma; species Hyposmocoma kahamanoa. Next base: position 19,561,887 of record NW_020654422.1, read on the forward strand.
AAAAATCCAAACGCAATATCGCTATCATTTTACAGTTCCTTTTTAACAGTTTTGACGCTCGTCGCAATATTTATACTCGGTGTGAAACTGCCCTTAACTGCGCACACGTAGCGCGTGACGTACAGACGCTTGCGTTCATTAAAATCTTGATACCGGCGGCAGTTAACGCGATATTGAAGTTAAAATTATCTTTAAAACTAGCGCGTAAAGCCGCAGTGCACAATTTGCACCAGATTGAGGAACAAGAATAAAGTTTTTACGACTATTTTTAATATAAATAAAAACACAGTTCAATCTTCCGTGATTACACCGACACTTTCGGTTTACTTTTCATCTCCGCTTTTATTTCGATTAAACTGCCAATTTTTATGTCTCTCATAATGGGTGAGTGGGGTCAGTAGAAGCCTGTTAAGGTCTCTTAACTTCCTTTGTTCTCTGTACCTTTTGATTTTGATTATTTATTTTACAACGGTACTCGTGACACGCAGGGGCAGCCGCTGCAGAAGATGTCCATCACTTCACGATATCGTAAACTTATGTACCTTTAATAATAAAGTGACGAAATGCAAAGAAGTAATTCTTGGAAAGTGACAAAACAGATTTCCAAAAACAACACACGTGACACCTGATATTTAAAGTAATATAATAACGTACTGTAGTCTAGGCTCTACTCTATGAGTAGAATCGCTGGTTGAATGAGTAGTTTTGTAATTAGAATGTGTGTTGAAAAATGATGTGAGAAAAGAATAGAGCATCTTGATACATCGAAATGTAACCCAACACTATAAGCATGTAAAAAAGTGCAATGAAGTAAATTTTGAAGATTATTCCAGTTTATATTCATAAAAGTACCTCTCGCTACGCATCCCAAGCTACGCCTCAGTTACAGTACACACTCAATAACGTACACACTCAACATAGCCCCGCACTAGGGAAACCCTGTGTCGCGGGTGCCATGGACACACACGTAGACAACCACAAATTACACCCAAACTCACGAGAGAAATAAATGTAGGCCATACAAATATTTCTCCCGACCCGGGAATCCAACCTGGGACCTCTGCATGGCAGTCCGGTATGGTAACCGTTCGGCCACGGAGGGAGTTTTATTAATATGAAAAAGGATATTTGAATTTATTCGTTTTATTTCGCGGATTCTTTTTTTTAACTTTATGTAGGTCACTTTCTGTAAAATGTTATTTTTCGATATCGAGTTCTTACGTGTCCGCGGTTATTACAAATTGGTTTGCATTTGTATTAGAAATAACTTGTTGATGGCTTTACCATACCTGCCAGTTATGACCATGTGACCTTATTATATAGAGCCTGAAGCGTTGGCTTGTTAGAGAAAATATATGCAATTTGGAACCGAAAACATTTTTCTGACACCAATTGACAAGACGAACAAGTCGTGCGCCTTTCCATAACAATTGCAGTGTTCTCAGAGCTTTAAATCGCATAGATCTGAGGGGTACTGCCACTGCTCCCGTTACCCTGATACATAAATTGACAAGTCCCATGTACCGGTAATTTCAGCAGCACCCTTACTTCAAAACCGAAACATGGTAATGCTCACTTTCCGGCTTGGCGGCAGAATTAGGTACGCGGAGCTCTATTGCAACTTTTCACGTCCTTTTCCCATCAGGGCAAAGTCGAAAGTTACATAGAATGATAAAATATTAATTAAGACTATAAAAACGTTCAGTTCGTAATCTTTTTTACTAACAATATCTTCGGAATTCACTTATATTAATATCAATAACTGAACATTGCTACCAAAAAATACAGAAAGTCCAGAACGAGACAATACTCCTGCGCTTTAACACCTCACGCCAACTGATGCGGAGCATCAAGAAGCGCAAAATCATATATATCTAGGTCACGTGCTTCGAAACGAAAGATACCGACTGCTTTAACTTATAGTGATGGGGAAAGTTGAAGGCAAGAGACGCGCTGTAAGACGTAAAAAGCCATGGTTACGCAACATAAGACAGAAGACCGGAGTCACAAACGCTGAACAACTGCCATGTTTGGCCTTGGACAGGGACAAATTTGCCACATTGACGGCCAACCTCCAGTACTGGAGAGGCGTTTTAAGAAAAAGAAACTAAACATTAGGTATGAATATGATAATATAAGGTAGCAGTAGCGAGACGTGAAAATTATCTTTAGTAAAGTCGGAGTAAAACAAAAAAAAACACTTGCCTTAACGAGTGGGGCCTTGGCGACAATTATTTTTTTTCTATAATAGTAATAACGAATACACTCAACATAACCCCGGACTAGGGAAACCCTGTATCGCGGGTGCCATGAACACACACATAGACAACCATTACACCCAAACTCACGAGAGATATAAATGTAGGCCATAGAAATATTTCTCCCGGCCCGGGAATCGAAACTGGGACCTCTGCGTGGCAGTCCGGCATGGTAACCGTTCGGCCACAGAGGTAGTTAAAAAAACTAAGTACACCACTTATTAGCACACAAGATACCAGTACACATGATTTTACTGGTATCAATTAACCAGTAAAATTGAGCACAAAATGTAGTAAAGTAGTTTATAAACTGATAATATGTGGAAAATTTTAGGCAAGCCGGTGGGAATCGAGTTATATGGACGCCTTGCCACCTTTAGTATGGTCAAGAGCACGTCAAGTTTGACATTTACGATTTATATTGAACTCTCTGCCCCTTACGAGAACAACGTTCCAAAGCCCATGCGATGTACAGTGTATTAAAAGAACAAGAAAAGTGTTTGTTCAATACGACTAATGGAAACACAGTTCCGTGAAACGACAGGAGTGGTTGAGGGGTTCCATAACAGCACAGCACACACTCTGTTATGTTAATTAGCTATTTTGTTATTCGTGTTATTTATTCTCCTTGAGTTTTAGTGAGGCATAGTTTGGTTACTATTTGTTTGGACAGTCACGGCATTTACCGTAAAATTAAATATAAGAATATGATAGTACGAGGTACTTCTATATGGTTCTCAGAAAACCAACTACGGGCTTTACTATGCGATTTCTGAGTGCTTTCTATATAGTTGTCGCCTACTGTTTCTCCATATAGAAGTATCAACAACATGCTGACAAACGTCAATGATTTACATTGAACATTTTGTTTTGAATCAATGTAAACACTATGGCACAAAGAAAAGCAGTGAGATTTTTGTGTATTATACTATTTATCCATAAATGGATTAAATCTTTATCTACACACATTCTATGATGTATTCAAAAACCTCAAATTACGACCAGCTTAAAGATAAACTGTTGTTAGAACAAATTTCTTATCTGTGAAAATGTTATTATTGCTTCAGAATAACTTCGAATTTGATTTTATTGTTACATTAAAATTCTGAACATCTCTGGAAAACAAAACAATTTGATTGGACCTCAATTCTAATATCAGTTGAGATGAAGTTTTATTCGAAATGAAATGTCAATAGCAAACAATTTTGACAATTTCATACGTTACTTGATGTCGAACGATATGATAGTTGGGGCCGATTCTAGTTTGTCTATGGAGTAAAAATAAAAACTACGGTTGTGTGACATGCGTGAGAAAAGTTTTATATTTGCCGCCATTTTGCCAGTCGTAACATGCGGTTCCTGAACATATCACAGAGAGCTTATCAGTGTGTGTGTCAGTTTGTGATGTTTTTATGAAACTCGTATTTTCGTGCGTTTCATTATGTAACAGTCACATAAACTACTATAGTCTATTATATATAACTACTATAGAAAAAGACGGGTATCTGTAATAAACCTAATTTTACAAGGGAGGGATTCAACGTTATTACTTTGTTATTGTAGCCATTGAAAAGAAATGACGATATATTGGCATAGTTACATTTTACTGTATCGTACCCGCTCTTCTGCTTTACGAACGGTTAATTGTAATTAATTTTACAATTTCGAGTGCAATTTACTTACCTACGTAACTTTACTATTGTTCAGCGCTATGTTAGTATCAAAATATAGTAACATTATAATCTAATGCTAGTTACGCGTTATTGCACTATCCCCGACAGACGATTTAATTTTTTTTATTAACAAATAAGTGCGCATTTGACCTCTATCTCACCTGATAGAAAGTGACGATGGGGTCGACGATGGAGCATGCACACCTAAAAAATACCTATTCACTCTCGCCTTGAAAAGGTCCAGGTTATAACGTTCAGGGAACAAGTCTGCAGGCAGGGAATTCCAATCCATAGCCGTTCACCATATGAATGTGGAAGCATAACGCTTCGTGCGAATCTTTGGAATATCCACTACATAGGTCTGGAATCCAAGCCTACATCTAGTCCCCCGATCATGGAAATTGAAAGGCGGAATTAAATCGTGTAATTCTGTTCATTTGTTATTTGTAATTTTATTTATAGCTAACAATATTTTTTCCATAGAGCATCATAACATGCCTTAATACAAAGTTGCTTTAGTATAATAATCGAAATTACTATTCATAACACGACGAATCCTAATTTTCGTCTCATAATAGTAGACATAATAACCTTTAATGGGCTGAATGGCTTGATTGGCGTCGTAAAGTCCGAAGGCAGAGTGTAGCTTGATCTCGCTCTAAATATTGGTGTAGAGAATTAATTGAATTAACTTAATAGAGGCCTAATAGGCTACGAATAAAGGGAGCCGCTTTTAAAGAAAAAAGAAGCTTTCTCTTATTTAGAACTACTGGTAGTATTGATTACTTGAAAGTAGCTAATTTCTTACAGTTTTTTCTTTTCTCCTTATATAACTAAAAGATAAGAAAAGTTTTTTTTACATAGGAATAATATCTAAGTGACGAAGTGAACAAGTCGTGGGCCTGATGGTAAGCGGCACGCCTGTCCATTACAGTTTCAGTGCCACTCAGAGCTTTAAAATACAAAGAACTGAAGGGCATCGCCACTGCGCCCGGCCAGGGTGCCGGACATAAGTTGACAAGTTCCATGTGCCTGTAATTTCACCAGCACCCTTACCCTTCAAAACCGGAACGCAGTAATGTGAGCATTACTACTTGGCGGTAAAAATAGGTGGCAGTACTTCCCTGGACGAACTCTTTCACAAGGAGCTCTACTCAGACTTGAACCGTCTGACGAAATATTTGGGCGCCGGCTGAAAGACCTTTTCTTGAAAAATCCTATATACTCCGTAAAAGAATTTATGGACTTTAAATTGTAACGAATTCAGTATTTTCTATATTTTTATTGTAATTTTTACCGCATTAACATACTCTTGTATAATTGTTATCAACTTATGACGATCCTTGGTGGAAAATGATATTTGATATATAATTTAATGACAACAATATTATATAATGAATTGTTAATTTTCTAATTATTGTGTGCTTTTCTTATAATTTTCCTTTTTGTCTGACGATCTCAATATAATTTCTTATACTTTGACATGTAGTTCAATTTATACTGTAATGTAATATTTGAGAAATAAATTAAACTGAATCTGAATCTGAATCTACTGCTATGCGTTAGTTTTTTCTTTTTTTTTCAAACAATGGTTTGTGTTTTAACAAAAGTTACTGGTCCTTTGTGATCGTAAAAGGTAAGGAGGTCCCATAGTTCCAGGGGCCTTGTAAAGAGCCCATAACGTTGTTTCTTCGAAAAAAAAACTAGAAAATAGTTTAATTTCCAAATACAATATTGTTATATTTGATATCAGCCAAAATAGCATATCACGTACGTTAATATTCTTTTAATTCTTTTTTGTTACTGTCCTAAAAAATAACTTTTCAAGTTTGGTCACTTTATAATCGAGGGTGCGATATAACTGAAAAGATAAGACAGTAAATGCAAATTATACACAGATTATCTCAAAACGTAAAAACTAAACCGGCAAATTCGAAACATTCGAGCAAAATTGAGTTTTTAAAATTTTACGATCAAAATAATTTTAATTTACAACAGTCCTATTTCGCGGTGGATCGGCCGTATATTTTAATGTTATAGTTTTTGATTAAGTTTAGCGGTAAGATCAAAGTCGGCACCTGTGCCCCCTAGCCGTTAAACAAATAAGAAAAAAAATCAACGTTTAACTGTGACTATAAATATTAATAACGCCATTTAGAGTTTTCAGCAAGTGTTTAGGGTGACCATGATTCAAATACATTAATAATTATTTGTGAGTATACCCGTTTTCGTATCGTCTATTAACTAACTAGACATATTAAAGTTCTTAGGTGTTTCGCGATTGTTACACATAGGAAATGAAATTTTTCGGATCTATCTCTCGGTTTTTATCCATCTTTCAGTCAGTGTAACGTATGATTGGTTTAAGAATTCGCCAAAGAAGCTAAAAATGGGAATACTTTTTTTATTCAGTGAAACAGAAATAGAAGCAGTTCTCGTGGTCTTTGTAGTGCTTTTATAGTGCTCTTTATAATGCTTTTATAATTATTTCTTAATTTAAATAAATTTTTAGAATAAAATAAATTCTAAATATTTTCTAGAGCGGCGATAAAATCTTTGATAGAGATTTAGATTATAAAGAGAATTTAAAATCGTCGTATTCATGGCCACTCTTCTGATCCTAGAATTTTGCGTTAATTTCAACAATGGTTAGCGTCAAAAGTTTTTTTACCTCTACCGCCCAAAATTAATCAGGCCGCCTCTTTTTCGACCCTGTTTGTTTTAATCGCCATATTTGTTCCTCATCTTTTATATTCGACCGCTGATTAAGATTTTATTCATAGTTATTTTGCTAAATTCTTTAATTTTTTGTTGTTTTGAGCTAATCGATTTTGAAACGGTAAATTATTTTTCACATATCTGGTCAATTGGTTTGACAGCGTGATACTACAAATTATGTTCTTATAGAGTATAGAGAAAAAAAACAATATATTCCACGTTGAAAACAATACCGTCACTAAATGAAAATGTTACTTTTAAAAATTTTATCTTACTATCAGAAATATCACCAACCTTTTTATAAGTTCGGAGGGTTTACGCTAACAAATGTACCATATTAATGTCTTTTACAGCAGCAAAAACATAACAAGTCCAGATAGAATGAGCCATAGTATGTTGACCGTTGATTGACAATAACCTATTAAGGTGATGTATAAACAATGCGCAAAAACACTGCGCTTTAAGGGGCAGCTGTGTGACCACAAGCACAAAAACCGAACAGATACGATCAGCTCCGATTACAATTTGGCCACGGATCCACGATGGCGCTTAAAAAAAACCTCAAAAAAAACGTATAAAACCACCGCTGCTGAGTTTACTACAGCACCCGACGGCAGCTTACCGTTCATGAGGGCATTTTTTGTTTCTATCATCTACAAAAGTTTGTAAAGTCAAGAACACATCACTGTAGACGCTTCGGACTTTCGACCATTTTTATCAAAAGCGTAGAGTTCGGTTGAAAGCTTGACATGCTTGGCCCTGTACTAGAGCATTGTTGATATGATAACACAAAGTTTCAAATGTTACAGCAACTTAAAGATAAAGAATTTTCAATGTTAGGAAACAAATTATTTTTCGGATCTAAATAAAGAAAGAAAGAAACGTTTATTCAGCTTAAGAAAATTCAAACAAAATGGATAAAACAAATGAATGATTACATATATCTATAAGCTGAAACGGATCCAACTCAGCATATGTTACAGCTCGCCTGCTGTAACGCTGGTTTTCAGTTGGAATCGCTTTTACAAGATGTAAGTACTAGTGTGGTAAACACTCAAAAATGAAATCAAAATTATAAAATGTAAGTTAAATAAAAACTAAAAACAAATAGAAAAATTACTAATAGGAATGATTACATGACTCGAATGTTTATAAAATATTACACTCGTCAGGGATTATTACACGAATTGAATGTATATGAAATACTCACTTCATCACCATCATATCAGTCGGAACACGTCCATTGCTGAACATAGGCCTCCCCCAAAGATTTTCAGACCAGCCAATCGAACGCGACGTGCAACCATCTTTTACCCGCCGATCGCGTTTTATTTTCAAACAAGCCAACGTTTCGGATACTACAGGTTCCATAGTACAGTTTATTCAGCAGAATCGCCTTCGAAAAAATAAGATATGGCTTATAGTCATGCTTATATAATATCAAGTGACGGGACGAACAAGTCGTGCGCATGATGGTAAGCTATTGTCCTTGACAGTTGCAGTGCCACTCAGAGCTTTAAATCGCAAGGATCTGAGGGGCACTGCCATTGCGCCTGTCACCCTGAGACATAAGTTGACAAGCCGGGTACAGCTAGTAATGTCCAAAACTTCAGAAAAGCAGCTATCAATTAGACACAGGAAATGCAACTATTTTTCCGGATTTAAATGTACATGGATTCAAATGTATGTATGTATGAGGTGGTACAGTCTTCAACCAGTTATGTCTAATATTGTTGAAGACTGTACCACCTCAGTCAACCGTGACCATGGGACCTGTAAAGGGCCCGAAACGTCGGTTTGTTTGAAAAAACAAATACACGCGATTTAAATCCGGAAAAATAGTTGCATTTCCTATGTGTAACAATCGCGAAAACCTAAGAACTCGATATCAATTAGACGTTCCGACTGTTTATCAATTTTAACGGTTTTCACCGTATCTTATAAAATCTTTTGCTTGCTATGCTCCCAGCTATATAATACGATTCTAATTTCGCCACCGCATTCGATCCGCGAACAAAGCCCGTTTCTCTACGGCTTTTAAACATCAATAGGACGCTATTTAGATGATATTTTTTCATTCATACGTAGGTACTGTTCTCTTATTTGCCCATTGTCGAGTTGTGGGCGCGACAAAGCCACAAACATACCCTGCTGAGGGACCGACAGATTTTTTGCTAAAAATTCGTATTTTATTTCGTTTATTGACGCTTCGTACGTAGAAAAAGTTTCGTACAAAATGTGGTGAAAAAACGTAATAGAATATGCACGTGATATATCGACGTGTAGGTAGCGTTTATTATTCTGAGGTGGCTTTGTGGTCAGTTCTATCGAACTGGACTTAATGGTCAACCTTTTCAAATGTGCGGAGAGAAAAAACCATCTAAGCAACGATTTTTTAGCATACAAATGCCTGTAACGACAGCAGCAGTAGAACTTGTAAAAAAGTTTGTCCAGGGATCATTACTGCGTTCCAGCTTTGACGGGTCACTGGTGAAATTATAGGCACATAAGACTTATTAACTTACGTCTCAGGGTGACGAGTGCAGTGGTAGTGCCCTTCAGATCTTTGCAATTTAAAGCTCTGAGTGCCACTGCAACTGTTATAGGTAGGCGTGTCGCTAACCACCAGGCGCACGACTCGTGTGTCCCGACGATTGGTATTATTAAAAAGCGCTATGCAAATTGTTCTTCTAATGGATTTGTCGTTTACATGTTTAAAAGTAGAAGTGCATCAAGGCATTGTTGTTTGATGATGTTAAAACAAAAAATAAATAAACAAAAACTTTCTTGTTACCCAAGCAACTGTGAAAAGACCAATATTGGTTGCCAAGCGGTTCTGAAAATAGGCATAATAACATTCAGGCTTTCGCGCGTACAATTTTGCAGGGGCGTGCACAAAACATACCGGAACACGTGCACTTCACACAATGCCCGTTTGCATTTCCGCCCGCCATGCACTTCCTTTACGATTTTACTTTTTATTTTTTCTCCGGCATTTTGGACGAGTGACGTACGTATGTATATGGGCATGTGAAATTTTGATGTGAATGTGAGAGAAATAAACTTTAAAATGGCGCTAGATTTGACTCCATTTCTGAAATCGTTCGTTTGTTAATAACTAATTCACTTGACAACACGCTGAAAACCAACACATATTCAGGCTCTTTTGATATATACAGATAATATGAGTACGGAGAGCTCTGTGTGTCATATTGCACCACAGGAGAGGAAATCAACCTCGTCGTATATTTAGCAGAAATGCATTTGTTGGTGGAGAATGTAAATCCTTACAAAATGAAATAACCTTTACAAAGGGAAATACTGCCACTTACCTGCTTCTGCCACCAAGCGGTAATGTTGCTCACAGCTCATACTGCGTTTCCATTTTGAAGGGTAAGGGTGCTGGTGAAATTATAGGCTCATGAAACTCAACTTATGTCTCAGGGTCACAGGCGTAGTGATAGTGCCCCCCAAATATTTTCGATTTAAGCCTCTGAGGGGCACTGCAACTGCCATGGACGTATCGCTTACCACTAAGAGGGCGACTTCATCGTCATATTTATTATAAAAAAACTCTAAACACCTCTGCCATAAACTATTTTCTGGTACGTTGTCACATTTACCGTCCCTTTTATTTGAGCAAGATTTCGTTAATTATGAAACACAAAAGTCTTCAAAAAATCGCCTGTTCACCTTGTCTAAATTTGTTTTCATATTACGTATACCTTAAGGCATATGCAGAGTCCTGTACGCGTTTCTTCATAGTTCCATTTTATTTGCTTTACATCGCGGCCTGGCCGTTATTGTGCGGTCTCATTGTTGGCAGGACATTCAGCCGCAAAACGCATAGGTTTCGATTTCGTTAACGATATCGGAAGATTTTAATCGCAGTCGAAAACGAAAGGAAAGGAAATGAGGCATTACAAAAGAAATGGCTTTTAATAGAACATTATGACGACCGAGATCCGTTATGTCTATTTTTTAGTGGAGTTTTTTTAATAAAATGAAAAGAAAAGTTTGATAAACTTGAAAGAAATTGAAATTAAAAGGTAATATTCGTTTTGAAATCACATGTTACATTTTTTTATGAACTAAAAAATATTACAATCGAAAACAAAATCGAGACAGCCCTATCTTTTTATTTTGCAATACGAGCTGTGAAACCACATAACTTAGAGACTTCAGATTACGTCCCGTTATTCCCTAAAACATCTTAATCTGGTAACAAGAAAAACATGTTACTGGACAACTTTAACACATTTAATCGCAAAGTCCGCGTCACGTCAAGATAAGGCGCCAGCATAAATGCATTTCGCTAAAATTTATTTGCACTCCCCTAAGGATTAAAACAAAAAGTCAAACAAGAGACAATGGGGAGCAAAAACTGGGATAAGTAGATCAGATAGAGAAGGTAGTTTGGGCACGGAATGATAAATTGTTTTTGTCGCAAATATACATTACGTTTTAGAAATATGAGCTCAAAGCACAAGTATGTAAGGTCCAACATGAAAGAACTTTCTGCTATTAGGATCTTGTGTAATATCTCCATAGTGGTCAAGCCCTGATTATTTTTATCAGTGCCGTATCTATAATGGCGTCAAAACTTATGTCCAGCACTGCATGATACAGGAAGGTGTCGTTGCAGGAGGTCGGTGCCACACAAGGTGACGTCTTATTTCCACGGAACTGTATACCAATGACGGTTCATATTTGACAAATTGAAATGTTACCAGAACAGCAAAAATCCAGGAGGTCTACAAATTCAATTGTTCTAAACAATAGATGTTTCGCCAAAAAAAGATTGATCGTATTCTTGAGGTTTTGAACTGTGAGTTTATTTGCGTGATCGGAAGTAATCTTTTGGGATGCTCCTGTGTGGTCGAAGGTGTCAATAATGACCCAAATTGGACGCCATATTGTAATATATAACGCGACATTTTTTGCTTATTACAAATTATTTTACCTCTGGTTTGTACCGTTAACGTGTCTCGCACAAAAAAAGGAATACCTTTCATAATTTCCCATTATATTTATTCCACGGCGCCTGCCGCTGCGGTTTCAACAATACGGGAGATAGATTTTCTCAGATAATAATCAGACTTAATATAATACCTAAAAGATAATTAATTATCGTCATAACATGCGAAAAATACCGTAAGGAATTATGCGAGCCTGACGGCTGTCAGGGATGAATTAAACTGAGTGGATTGCTACGTGACAAATGACGGCCGCTATTATTCGAGTTAATTAATAAATACCAGTGGCAGTTTCTGATTGGATAGACGTGTAAAATGACGGTAATCCAGCGGTAAGCCGTGTGGTATCGGTAAAGGTAATTAACGGTGAGTATTTAAAAAAAATGATAAATTGAAAAATCGTGTCGTGTATCGATCGGTGTTCTGCGTAGGACATCTAGAGCTTATTTCGTTACTCTGGTACGTAATTCGAGGGATATGAAGGCGAAGGTCGAGCATTACGTGCTGAACTCCCAACGAGAAAGCCGGGAGTCACTGATGAGGTCGAGTAGCTTACATACCGGATTTCATGGTGTCTCCATCTCTGAGATCCTGGTTTCGATCCCCTGCCGGGTCAATGTAGAAAAAAGCTAACTTGGGTCTGGGTGTTTTAGGGGACGATCGCAGTGGCAGTGCATAAAGATTTTAGATTTAGTAGCAGATTTAGAGCTCCTTGTGAAAGAGTTCGTCTAGGAAAGTACTGCCACCTACTTCTGCCGCCAAGCAGTAATATCAGCATTACTGTGTTCCAGTTTTGAGGTGTGAGGGTGCTGGTGAAATTACAGGCACATGGGATTTGTCAACTTATGTCTCAGGGTGACGGGCGCAGTGGCAGTGCCCCTCAGATCTGTGCGACTTAAAGCTTTGAGTGGCACTGCAAGTGTTATGGACAGGGGTGCCTCTTACCATCAATTCAGGCGCATGACTTGTTCGTCCCTACACTTGGTCGATTCATAAAGAAAAGATGTTTTCCAAAAATTGTTTTCATAACGTACGGTCTCGTTTTTAATACAAATTAAAACTTTTGTGATTGAATAGGTTTCGGACTTATTCTTTCTACATGAGCAGTGAGAACAAACCCAACGACTAATGCCATTATCTGTGACCGGTTCATTAACGTCCAGCAGATAATATCTCGGCATACGTTTTACTTCAGCGGATAGAGAGTTAAATAATGCTTGATATAGATATTTTTATAAGTAGTTCTGGATATAAGAACATAATCGAGTTCTTAGGTTTTATTTCATCATCACTCTTCATCTTAGGTTTTATTTCTTAGTTTCTATTTATTAAATGAAACTATTTGCTAGTTAACCGTGACCATGGGACCCGTAAAGGACCCGAAACGTTGGTTTGTTTGAAAAAATAAATATACGCGACTTAGGTTTCTATTTCTACAGGGGCAACAGACTGGCATAAGGCATCATTGGATTGACCAAGTCCACAAAGACCTGAATGAGCTTCAAATAGCCGATTGGCATCAAGCGGCACAGAATAAAGAAGAGTGGCTCATCTTAGTGTCAGTGGCCAAGATCCACTTCGGGTCGCTGAGCCAGCGAAGTAAGTTTCTATTTAGTATATAGTCAAAATGCTTGTAAATTTTACTGTAACATTTTTTATTAATTACTATTTCCATTTAATAGTCCTATTTTGAGGACCTCTGTAATCTAACAGTCTACTTTATTGGTGCTGGATGCGAAGTCCCGAGTTCGATTGGCCAATTCGGAAAATGAACTTTTCTAAATTGGTTCTGGTCTGGGTGTTCTGGGGAAGTGCTCCAGAGAGAATTTCGTAGCTGTTGTACAGGGAATTTCCTAGTTTAAAATCTGGCAATTGGTGTGGTGGTTTGACACTATCAAATCATTGTCATTATTAGATTTAATTTTCATATTCGATGGGTCCTAAGTATAAGGGCTAAAGTAACAATTTGGTCAATTTTTACTTTATTGTGGGAAATGCTTCATTTCATTATAATCTATAAGGTAGCGTTAAAACAATCAAACATATTCAAGGAAACTTGGACATACGAGGTAATCTTGAAAATATACCAGATTATAAATATACAGAAAGTTTGGAAGCCTCTCCAGTAAAATTGTAATTTTGCGCTTTGGTCCTTATACATAGGACTCATAACTATTAATATTTTATATATATGGCATTTATGAAATACGATTTGAAATTATTTTAAACCGTCTTAGCCCTTGGTCTCCCTATCAACGCTATAAGAGAAATTTATAAGTGTTCTAAGAGATTGGAACTTTCTTTGATACGCAGGTTACTTCAGGATGATTTTTGTCACAGCTAAAAGTTCCAAACTCATGCATGCGCATTCAAAGAAGTTCTATAATTATGTTACCTGTCTTATAGCGTTTGTATACTATGTCCTATTCGTATCAGTTCCGAATCTTAGAAATGACAGTCCGAAATGTCACAGAGATCATTTATCTCTTGGTGTACAAGTACAAGCGATATTTGTATTTTTTCACATTCAAATCCCGAGTCCTTCCCTATGGATTGGGTACTAATACGAATCGGATTCAGTGCAAAAAGCGCATAAAGTAAATTTCCCTGGTTACATTCATTTTTTGCAACCTTTATATAGATAACAACAAATTTATTTCAACTAAATCGACAAATATGACTAGATAATAACGGATTTCGGACAATTAAAAGAGTGGTTACGATGCCCTAACAAGTATTCATGTCATAAACTATATTAACCGTCATATATTACAATTGAACTGCTATGAATATAAACAAGAATGCACGTCGCCAGGAATCCAGATAAACAAAACAACAACTTTCGCAGAGCTACCTGTTAAGTAAAACTATTACGACCAGACCAAGATCCGAGTAACAGGCCGTAATGACAGATTTTTACATACTTATTGCGCAAATATTCCCCTCCGGGCTTTCTTACCCTGTTATATAGTGCGCAGTGACATTGCGTGAAATCTACTATCTTCTAAACTGCTCCTGATCGCAGACTGTCGTAACGAAGCTCTACTTACGACATTAATCTCTATGACCACTTAATAAGGTAGAAAGAGCTTAAATCCTCGTGTAGTAAGTGTATAATGCGTGTAATCATTCCCTGATTGGTTGAATTAATCGCGCTGCGCATGCGTGACCGCTACCATTCCGAGTCTACTGTTCATCGAGCGACTTATTCTGAGAGATTGTTCAAGAGTTCCATGTGAATTAATAATAATTGCATAGTTAAAACTTAAATCGCTCTTTGCTCCTGCGCTTATTCATTTTGATTGCGTTCATCAGGGGAAGTTGTTTTGTTGACAAAAATTGCAATAACAATTACGATGCGGCCTGGTATTCCAAGTAATAAAGCTTTCTCAATAGCTCCCGTATCTTGTAATTGGATACGTATAGGCGAGCTATATATCGAATCGAAGTATCTAAACGCCAGTTAATAGAGGTAGTAAATTCTGGCATTTCTGTTGCTTATAGCTATAAATCGATTAGAGTAATAACGGTGGGCGGCAGAGGCTCCGATTCGTCACCGCCATTAGATCGATCTCGGTAGCTACCACGCGGACCACCGGAACATTTCTATCTAATAACGTTTCTGTCTCACGTAAGTACTACTATTTCGTCGACAACTGATATTTCATGTATACGGTAGCATAATTTACTTGGACGTAATGCCTTATCTACCGTTGAATAGTAGAATCTGGACAACTGGAAGTACACTCATATGGCCGTGATTGTAATCATGAGATATCCGTCGTCTTTATAGAATTTTCACAGATTGTATGACGTCACTACCACTTTAAAGTATTTTTCCAATTGCCAGTTTGATTATATAGGTACTATGATAAAAGTAGCACAATCATCTTAACATCATCGTAGTGTCTGTGAATCCGAATGACAGTAAAATTTTCAATTCTTAAACAAACGCGATGCAACGGAAGAGTACCCTGGTTCTTTGTAATTGGTTCCACGACGTCTTCACCACCGGCACCGATTGTCTCATTCGCTATGCGACTACTACCTATTACCACTATCATATAATGACCCTTGACAAAATTCTTACTCCTGTAACATAGGGTTGTGAATCTCTTAATCTGTGAGACTTTCCATGATGAATGCGCTTTAGCTACCACACATTTTCTATGGTCTACCTCTACCTCCCTGACACTATTACCTTAACGACAATTATAACCATTACAATTCGATGCACTTC
Organism: Hyposmocoma kahamanoa; assembly: GCF_003589595.1. Lineage (NCBI taxonomy): Eukaryota > Metazoa > Arthropoda > Insecta > Lepidoptera > Cosmopterigidae > Hyposmocoma > Hyposmocoma kahamanoa. Next base: position 19,577,752 of record NW_020654422.1, read on the forward strand.
ATTTAGTAATTAAGATAGACCCATCAAGACGTCTCGTTTCTTATTCTTGTACTGTAGTCACTAATGAAGCGTGCAGGTAAATTATATGAATAACCAGAATTGGAATCGTCTAAATAAGGTTTGTTACCAAAGTTTGATCAAAACATGTAGCAGGTTACACCTGTCTATTTCTTTAAGATAATTGAATGGAATTTCCGCCGTGTGGTTTTGGCAAAGGGTTCCTAGAACGCTATGATCTAATATACCGACTTTGATGGCCTTATAATGAGCTCAACTAGCCATAAAATTGCAAACATTAAGTTCTATAGTAATTTCAAAAGCTCAGAAAGCTTTTCAAGAAACAATTTTATTTCGCCTTTTATTTTTCAAATTGCTCGTACCGATTGCATGTTTACAGCCAATAAATTTTGTCCAGCAGCAAATGAAAAGATCGACCGGAACTACGCGGCTCCTCGGTGTGTTGCTACCTTCTAATTACCATCAGGTCCAGATTGGAGTGGATTACACCTTGACGGTGGTTAGCCCCCATCGTCGATGAACGCTCAAAGCGTTTAATGGATGATCAGAATGTTTTAATTATTATTATTATTCGACTGTCGTCTCTTTTCCTTCAGCCACAATCAGCATTTTGATAACAAACTCTCCGTCATAATAGTATGTTTTATTTGATGAAATTACTTTCTTTTAATGTTTACCGATTTGCGATCAATATCAGACGTTCAAATTTTTTTTAGGTATTTCCATGTTTATAGTTGATTAAGAGGAAGTAGTATACATTCTTGGCTTTAGAACCTAATCATCGAAAAGACCACAATAACGTTTCAGTTCAGTAGCGATGACTCGTGCCATACTATTTACGCAGTCGAATAGAAAATTGTTAAGAAAATTGGTGCGGTCAGATTAATGCTTCACGATCTTACTCAGAAATAGTTAAATTTCAATGTCAGTGTCACATTCGAAGCGATGAACTCGTGAAATTATGTGCATTATGGAATAGTGCGGTTGGTAAATCTATAATAATTTGTCTTATTAGGCGTCCATGCAGAAAATTAACACATCAATTTTATAAATAGAAAATATAACTTTTGGTTCTAAAAGTGGACCCTGAGGAACCTCTTTGTTTCTAAATAATAACAAACCTTAAAAAAATTTAAAACACGCGCCATAATAAACTTTAGAGGGTCGATGATGAAGATAACATTATCTACATTTTGAAGATAAAGATATAAAAACTAGACTGGAATTAATAGATCCTTTAAGATATCTCAACACTTTGTCAAACGCTTCTTATAAAATTTTGAATGCAACGAGATATAAATAAATTAAAATGATCTGGGCCTGGTTACGATGAGGCGCTACCTTTTAGAGATGACCATTACAAATAGTTTTTGGACAGATATTTTTGTAACATAAGTTGTATGTGAATGGTTTATCTTTAGTGATCAATTCGTTGACTCGTTAACTGCTGATATATGCGGCTGGATTGCTCTATGATTATAAAGCAGTTTATCAAGATAATAGCATTGATTAGTACTGTGAAAATGTCTCTGTAATATGTTTTTGTCAAATACCACCTTATTGTGTGGGTGGACTTAATGTCATTTTAGATAACGACTTTCTACGAACACACAACAAATGAGTTATTAACATTCGAATTTTTGTATCTAGTAATCGATAAATAAAGTCGATTTTGTCTTAATTTATTGGTACATTAATTATAAAACTAAAAAAGATTTTCTTGTATTGTGTGTTTTTTTTATGATATCAAAGGACGGGACGAATAAATTGTAGGCCTGCTGGTATACATACACACTTGACGACACATCTAGCCATAACAAAGGTTTCAATCGCAAAGATCTGAGAGGCACTGTCACTGCCGCCCATCAACCTGAGACAGAAAGTTGACTAGTCTCGTGTGCCACCACACGGTTTCATGTAAAAATCGCTATGAATTAAGGAAATTGGGTCTAAAAAGTGTAATTTAAACATCTCATGCATATTATATAGACAAGACAAGAGCTACCGGTTGGAGCCTGGGGGCACTTTACCGCTTTACCGCCGTGGGCCTGTTTACATCAACACAGATGCAGGGATTGCGTGATCGCGGAAAAGCTCCTTGCACTACGATTACCTCGTATCTGATCTTGGTTAATAACCGAACATTTCATCGCAAAAGGCGTATATTGGAATCTGTGTTACTCCTAATGAGTACCTCGTTGTAGTAGCCAACACATTAGCGTTAATACGGCATATCGTAACAAATTGCGCTTGTTAGCAAGATTTGTGGAAGTGTAGTTAGCAAAGTTCGGGCAGCCTTTGTGTTGATAAGCGTGAAAGAAAAATTGGATGCATGCAGTGTAGTAGTGATTGAGGGTTGTATAGAGAAAGTGGGTATGACATCAAGTTAAGTACAGAAAAAGAAATATGGCTGGTTAAGCTGAAATTACACGAGGCAGATGTTTTAAGCGAGACCATAACAACACATATAACATAAATTTGTTATAGGTTTCAAATTGTTTTATGATTTCCAGGTACGGTATCTATCAGCATAGCTATTATTCATTTCTTCCCACGTGTTTATAGCAGGAAAGTAATTCACGGTAGAGGCTGCATAATGAGGAACAGTCGTGGTGGCAGGAGTGACAGCGGCGGACCACCGACGGCGAGGCTTTTTTGATACTGCCTTCATTACAGGAATAACTGCATGACATGGCACTGCTACCGACTTTCCTTGACAGCTAGAATATGTTACAATTCCTTTACTTGATAATGACGATGTAAATAATAAAAAAATATGGAGATTTAAAAGTTTCCACGAGAAGGTAGTCGAAGAATAACAATTTATAAACTCGTAAATAAAAAGACCTCAGATTAATAACGTAAAGAAATAAGATCAAATATATCAAGTTAATACTTATAAATATTGACGTCAAACCAATAGACAGCTGTCCGTTTCAAACACACCGATAAAATTAAGCTTATTGACGACTGCATTGTAGCTAACCATAATCTGAAGCTTATTATGAAAGGTCAGTAACGTGTTGACAGCCGCGTCAGTAATTTCTTCCAATATCAACAAAGTCATATTTACTGTCACTCGGCACCTGGTGAGGCCATTGAACTTTATTGTTACATGATACAGACATTGTCAAGTTACCATTTTCAACTTGACGCGTATCAAACCAAATTTGGAAGTGTGAATGGTTCAACCCTTGTTACCAAACGTCACCGCATTCCTTGAAAAACGCAATAATCAGCCATTACTTTACATTACGATTTTATAAGGTTTTATTGGTAGCATGTATAAATGGACGGTAGTCGGGCTCGATATATCACTGATGGTACACGTTTTTGTGGCGAGTCCTCCCGACGATTTTTATGTGGTTTAATTCGATCGAGTGGTGGCGGTATCGGGCCTAATTATTTGAATAGCGCGACACGAGGTCCCTTTGACCAGTGCCGATAATGCATTGGAACAAAAGATGCAATGGAGACGAAAAAGAACAAAATGTTATAAAAAAGCTAAGTTATTAGTTTAAGTAGAAATATTTTTGAATACTTTCTTGTAAACCACATTAAGGTGACGTGAGACACAAAATTGATGTTTTGACGTATTTTGAAATGAACACCGATTTTTCGACGGAAAAAATACTAATTCAACTTGTTTTTTAACGGACTTCCAAAAAAGGAGCAGGTTCACAATTCGACTGTTTTTTTTTTAATGTAAGTTACGCGATAACTTCGGCATTTGTGAACCCATTTTGATGATTCTTTTTGTTGGAAGGAGTACCTTAGTATTGGTCTCAGTTAAATTTGAAGAAAATAATCACTTCCAAATTCCGATAACCCATTTCAATAAAACTTGGCAAACAGACGTAATTCCACGAATTTTTGAAGTCGGATTTTTTAGTAGTCTATACTGAAATTATTTTAAATTGATAACGAAAACAGAAAATACCAGTTCCGCGCGATATAAAAAAAATTATAAATTTTCTCAAAATTTCTATTTACGAAAAAATCAGTTTCATTCAGGTCAGCAGTACAACAATCAGTTAGATTGTTATTAGAGATAATGTAATGAAATTTTCTCTCCCGTATTCCGTTATAAATACCTCAGGCGATTATGATAATATATACTTATTTTACACAGTAAGAGGGAACAGCGAGAGAGAGCACACGCTTAACGTAACCACGATACCATTTCGACTTAATACCGAGAATGTGTTGTGTATGTAAAAAAATCAGTATAGTTAGTCAGTCGACACCCTTTATATGGCCACCAAATTCCACCATTGATCTAAGTGGAAGTCCTAATCGACTTCGCACTCTGAACGCTGCATAGACATGACGTGTAAATGGGGTTTCAGGGATGCTAGTCTAACCCAATGGGACTGCAGTGCCCCAACACTATGCCCTTTTCGGCCTCTATATTTGTTTCTCTTACGTTTGGTAAAACATTTAAGGAGAAATGTGTACAGTTTTACAGCGACTCCATACATTTCAAGCAATTTATAAGTTTAAGTTCGTAGTTTTTCTGTTGCGAGTACACGTCCTCTCGATATAAAATTATAACATGCGCGCTGCAATAAGTAGACAAATGTTTGAGCTTTACATTTTTACACCTTTACGCAGTTTAAATTGTGGTTTCATAAAACTACGTCACTAAGTAAAAGTCAAGATATTTTTATTACAACTTAATCGTAATTAATTAGGTTTTTTCTTTAGCACCTACTATGTAGACATCTAGCGTACAAATAGAATATAACCATAACGAATCTTGTTCTTTTTTTAAATAGTGACTTCTCGTAACGTATCACGTAATTCAGACCCAAAAATTCTAATGAAGATATTTGTATTTGTCCACTGTCTCACCCGATGGAAAGTGAACACACTAATGGAGATGGTATATCCTAGTTTAGAATGTGTAGTATTACAGGTTGTATCTCTCGAGAAATATAGAATACAACAAGGAGTACTTCTTAGTTGTGTGCAAGAGACATGTAGAAGCAAACCCCTACCTAACAATTGATATAAAACTGGTTGATGGATGATGTAAAGGAGAGAGCTGGATTAAATAATTTGTGATAATGATGATAATCTTGCGCATACGTATTAAAAGGTATTCCGTGATAACCCGAAAGGTAGTACACTCGATGACAGTGTTCTTCGGGGATTTGAAAGTGAGCCTACATGAGCTAGTTGATGACAAAGGCCCTCTTAATTTGGCGCTTCAATGAGTACAAGTACAAGATCAGTTAGCAGTAGAGCTTCTTGTGAAAGAGTTTGTCCAGGAAAGTAGTGCCAAGTTGCCTTACCTATTTCTGCCACCAAGCAGTGAGTAAGAATGCTGGTGAAATTTCAGGCACATGTAACTTGTCTACTTATCGTTAGTGAATACAAAAAATGGATTGTATAATACAAATTTTGCAGGTTGATTTTATTTCACATTTCCTTCATATTCACACACTGGCTTTTTACCTATTCTGAAAGTAATGCATCCAAATTAGCTCCCTTGATAAGAAATTTAAAATAAATAGCAAGTTTTGCCATCTTCTGAATAATCACTCTATAAAAGATACGAGTTTAAGGCAACGTTATGTCTCAGGGGATGCGCAGTGGCAATGTCCATCAGGTCACTTGGTACCGTAAAATAAAAAAGTCCCCCCATTTAGCATGAGCGTTATTTAATAAACAAAAAGAAAATAATTATGACATACTTCGATTCAGAATCATGTTCTACATTGACGTAAAAAACGAAAAGTCTATTATCGGTGTAAGAGATGATATATGGATAATTAAACATCAAACAATACCTCAGTAGATATCGTAAATATTTCAGTACAATAGTATATTTTTCATTTGAGACTGATTAATAGGTGTATTGTCTTATTTACTTACATCTATGTAACTTGTGAATTCTAAGAGAAGCCACAATAATTATCAACAAAGAATGTAAGGTATTTTGGGTCACACAATTAAATGCAAAGTTTTAAAGGGATCTGTCGAAAACGTCGCTTGTATTGAATCGCATCGGCAAGAATGTTTCCTTTATGAGAATTTCTGGCATCCAAATTATTTTCGAACTACCTGCTCGCTGTAGCCGTTAAACTTATTTCCAATTCATTAAGAGCCATTAATGAGGTTTATTACGAGGTCACAATTTATTGCATTGATGTACAATAGATAAATTTTATTGTCTTTATACAATACATAAGGAATTCGAATTGTTTATTGATTTGTATACGACTGATTGAACTAATGAAACGCGAATGGTTCTTTAAAATTTATTGTAGTCTAATTATAATTTTCATCACACTTGCACGTCTATAGAATGATTGCTTTTTCTCCTCATTACACGATCATGGATTTAAAAAGAAGAAAAAAGGCTCGAGGGTTTTGTATTTTCTGTTACCTGGTTTTTACCATCTTTAGGGACCGTAATCAAGTAAATGCAGTATGGTGTGTATGTGTATAGAGTACATAGTAGTGGTCTAACATTGACATATATCTTTTAAAGTTTTTGATACTAGTTATGTCAGTCAGCTGGTTTATTTGTAGCATCGAGTATATAACCGGAAATAGAGACGAAATAAGGGCCATATATTCCTGGTAACACATTAGCGATACAGCTCTTATAAATATCAACTCCCGTTTGCACTGAAATATAGACAGGCCAACTACTGACCTGTGCGTACGTCTCCGTATATTCAAAAAGATATTCTGTATTTGTTGTAATAAAGATAATATCTCTAACAATGCCGTGCTGTTATATATATGCTATTCGGTGGTGTGGGAAAAACAGCAAAACATCTAATTACAAAACAAACGGAATCACATTTCATCGGTAATTAAATATTTTAATATGTAATTTTGCAATTTTCGTCCATTATAGCAAAACTCAAGATAACTGGTCGATTTGAAGTGAAACAGTTGACGACACCCATTGACGACACCCGTCAATTGTTTCAAATTCGGGCTGGCCAATCGGGGCGCAGTTGTCGATGATTTGTAGTGAAATAATTTATTAGACGGGTATTTTTTTTTAATGGTGTACGTAATTTTATATGTATTAGGTTATTGACAATGCAATTAAATATTTCTCCTTTTATTATATAATTTACAGCCAAATGAAGACAAAATACTACATTTGGTACCGGTAGTCCTACACTTGAACTTACCCGCCCCCTGGTTTTCGTTCGACAACTTTCAAAAATAGCATTTCGTTGCGCACGCAACGTTGTGCTGAGAATCTAGGTCAAGCATTGTCGATTTTACGAAGGTCAAGTGCAAGGTGATTGATACCTTTACTTAACTACAGCGAAGCAAAAGCACAGGTAATGTTTACTGTTTTTATATTTTTAAATGATGACAAAAAGTTATTTTCTCACATTTATTACCGATTAAATGTTTTATTATGGTTTATGTATGCGTTTTAGCGTGGTTTACATTAGGATTGGTGCTGATGCTAGTTCTTCGTACATGAGCGTATATAATGATTTCTTGCCCTTAACGTGGGTAGATGCTGATGTAGATGCTGATTTATTGTACTTAAAAAAAGGCAAAAAATACATCCTTCTAACAGCTCACGCGATGCGCTCCTCCTACCACAAAATGGCGGCTATTTGGTTTCGTAAATTAGAAAAGCATTCAGTTTAAATACAAGTTTTTATAAATAAAAATTATTATTCTGCATTGCTAAATAAATACCCTCGGTACTACCAACAAAAACATCTCAAATAAAATGCAGTAATACACCGCAAATCCTGCACTTAAAAAGCACTAATGAAATTTTTGGTGTACTTGGATAAATATGATAATATTCTGTTTGAGTGGTTCTAACGTTTACCATGAAATTACTCCTTAAAGTATAGTTTATAAACATTTATATTCAGGGTAAACTTAAAAACCGCTACTTACGGTATGTTTTCAATAAATAAACACCGAAATCACCAGCCCAAACAATAACACACACGATTGTCGTGACTTATTTTTGAAGTTGTTTATTTTTTTTAAATGACAGACCCAGGCATTAAAAACTTTATGGTTTGCTAGAGTAGTTACCGAGATAGAAATTAATATTAGTTCTTTTACTGTTATAACTTCGATATCCGATAAATCGGTATAAAATCATCACCGGCACCTCTAGGTGTGGTATGCGTCTACGGCTGTATGTATCGCGTGAGCGGATATTCATCTATTTTTATATAATATCAAGTGACGGGACGAACAATTCGTGCGCCTGATGGTAAGCTATCCCCCTGTTCATGTCCATAAAAGTTGCAGTGTCACTCACGAGCTTTAAATGGCAAAGATCTGAGGGGCACTGCCACTGCGCCCGTCACCCTGAGACATAATTTGACAAGTCCCATATGCCTGTAACACAGTAATGCTGACATTACTTCTTGGTGGTAGAAATATACAAGGTGGTATGCCTTGTCCGTCTCGTCATTTGATATTATGAAAAAAAAACTCAAAATACAGAGAAGTCTCTAGTCTGAGGCTAGCTAATTGTTGTGGTAGTCTGGTACACTATTACTTTATTATTATTAATAATAATAATAATAATAAAGCGGCAGGTGGACACAGGGTCCATAAAATTTCGGAGTAAATACGAGGAATGAGTTAAATTTACGATCGCATTGTTTTTAAGGCAGCAATCAAAACAAGCTCGAAACAAACATGTCACAAAGTATCGTATCGATTTTCAGCCTTGACCCACTGACGTACTTTTGATTTTTTCAATACCGGTGTTGGACAACGGCTCAAAAAAGTTTGGTGTTCTTACTGTAGTACAAAACAGAAAGTAAAAACGAACAAAAAATAATGACAGCAGAGAAATACGAAAGAGACTGTGTATTTAGTCACGAGTACTTTTAAGAGTACTACCTCAGTTCGAATTCACATTTTTCCCGTACTAAAGTGAAACTATTGCGAGGGTCAAGCGGTAGGGACACTGACGCTTGCCGATTTTTTTACAAACGAAACTATACGTGTTCTATTAGTTCAGTTGATATAAAAAAACCAATAGTATATTTAGAGTATCTATTAAAAACAGCGGTTTTCTTGTAAAATTTCGAAGTTTGTGTTTTTTTTCTATCGTGTAAACTTTAAGAAAATTTTTACACTGTACAGTACCGTACCGTGCAATCAGTGTATATTCTCAATTTTACTATATATGTTTTCCAAAGTGATTTATTCAACACTTTCACCTTATACATCCATTATGCACAAACGTACATACGATCAGTCTTAGAAATCTACTTACATAATATAAAGAGCCATACAGAATGTAAATTAAACGAATTAAATAAATAATAAAATATAAAATTAATATGTAAAATTATAAATACAGGGTGTGTAATAATTTAGTTTTAAATAATTATTTGCAAAATGTATTAAAAATAGTACTTTAGTTATTCTTGCCTTATGTAATACTGTTATGGCTGAGCGGGGTTTCCTGGCACAGGCATTATATGCTTAAAAGGAGACTTCTCCAACTAGAAAGTAGACTAAAGTGTGTTAAGATAATAAAGGATTATTATTATTATTATTATTACGGTTATGCAGAATTAACTAAATCCATTTGAAGTAGATATCCGTTCGTATTACGGGGTGTGCCCAAGGGATTTTTGTTTCAAACCAGCAAGATGTGAAATGGTCTCCCTCCTGAAGTATCCTCCCTTGGCGCTATGACATAGGGTTCTTCAAAAAGTGAGTCAACAAGCATTTAAAAGGCTAGCAACGCATTGGCAGTTTATCTTCTGTTTTAAATAAAAAAAGACATATTTTGCAAACTTGGTCATAAACAGGTGAAAAATGCAGTCACTGTGGTAACAAAATTATTCATATTAGATATTTATCCATCTTTACAGACACAGATCTATCACCATCAACAGGTGCAACTATAAAATGTGACACTTGTTCTTATTTTGAAATTAACATTTTCCTCCCCGAATCGGTTCTGCACAAGTGGTCACCGCAGCGCAGGCCCGAGGCAGCTGCGCGCGCGCCGATCGCCGGTCGCGTGCCTCGTAAACGCACGAGCGGTCCCGATAGAGCACGAGGCTGCGTTGACGTACTGTTTAAAGCTGCCGCAGCTTTGTTTTTAAGTATTTTTCTCTACGATTTTCACACACAATTTTTTGTTTTATTTCCAACGGTTTTTGCGATATCTAGTAGTTTATGTTGACTTTGTATTTTTTTGTTTCAGTGTGTGTGTACGCAATGCGAATCAGAAACATGTAACAGGAGATTGAAATGATTAACAAGAATGAATAACAATTTAGGAATTGAAACCATTTTTCAGTCATTCAACCGTGATCATGGGACCTGTAAAGGCCTCGAAAAAAACAAATATACGCGATTTAAAACCGGAAAAATAGTTTCATTTCCTATGTGTAACAATCGCGAAAACCTAATAACTCGCTCTGAATACAATTTATTCATATTCATTGGTACCAACTCATGCCGTTCTATACAACAGCACCTTAATGTATCTAATTATGTGATTAAAAAAGTAAACAAGATTGTATTTAGACTTAGTACAGTAAATTCAACTACTAACCGACTAGACAAGCAAGGTAATGAGAAGCCATTTTGTTGCAAACGGATGTAGAGTCACATAGTAACGTACAATTAATATGAGGGGAATTAATGATGGCCGACAAAACGATTCGCGAATCCACAGGTGGTTTTCGTTTCCGCCGCTTCTAGTCAATCCCGTTCGACGTAACAAGTTTAAGAACAATTAATAAACTCGGAGGAAGTACTGGGACCAACCCATAATGGAAGCTTCCCCTCTATTATCAAAAATTACTATTGCAGTTTGATTCCGATGGGCGGGATTACAACGTGATCGCGTTGCAACAGATTGTCTTTTACAAATTGAAGGACCCATATGTTTAGGGGTACCATTTCGTACGTTCGCGTGTGTTATTATTTTCTTTTTGCAAAATGTAATCTGAGTTCAGGCACGTGTAGAAAAAGTACATTTTGTGATTTTAATTTTGGCGACGTTTCCTTTGTCGACGTGCTTTGTATACTAGAATTATTTTAAACATGTTTAGTTACTCTTTAGAACGGTAGTGGTGAGAAAAGTTTTATTTCACTCCTAAGTTAAGTATATTTGCGAATGTTTGTTAGCAATATCTCTCTACTAACATGTAAAACCAAAACACTGTAATATCAAAAACAGAGTTTTGAGAAAAAGCTGCAAAAAGGACTTTTCACGTTTTTGCAATTTTTGAAGTAAGTAGTTACTACATGTAAAGATACATTTATTTTACTTTGACATTAGATGTTAAAGAATTATATCCATCTATTTAATTTTACTGTGAAAAAAGAGCAATGTCTGTTGAAAATAAATTTATTTACCTTGGATAACAGCCGAAAGATACTTGTTGTTATGAAATTACAAAACAATGTACTGGGACGTGCAGTATCAACTTATGTTTCAGGGTGACGGGCGCAATGGCCGCCTTATGGTTTATAACCAGCTCCTTGACCTCCTTATAATCTAAGGAAGAAGAAAGAGAGGAAAACCAAGAATGGAGAACAACGAACGAAAAACGTGAGCAGATATCTTCTACACATATACAAAACGCAAAAGTAAATTATTTAGCCACTCCGCGAACCCTGTGAAAATTAGATCAAGCAAAATCGCTGGACTTGGAATTCTGCATAGAATAATAGAAAAAAGTACTTTTTTTTATTTACCAGAATACAGTAAGTAAAACTAGTTACATCGTACTCAATCTGCGAGCAAACATGCTAATATTAATGAACTTCGTGTGTGATTTCTACAGTTGATTGCATTCCAATATCTCTCTATAAATAACACAAATAGATAGCGCGAAAAATAACTGCATGAACACAATCTGAGATATTTTGCCTAATCTATCTTCACTGGGTTTCCGGAGTAGCCAAGTAATTTATTCCAATTCTTATTAATATGGATTATCGCAAAGTAATGCCTGAATCTATAAAACTTTTACTTACAGTTTCTATATGCAATGTCTACTGATTTAAGTTTATTGATACAGTATCCATTATGTTTATAGGTATGTATGATAATTAGTTCTGTTAATCCATATTATCACATTGACTTGTTTACATACAATTTGTTTTGAGTTACATTCAACAATGTGTACTAAATGACCCGATCAGAATGTGTCATATTCCACTTTGACATTTTTAAGTGTTCAAAGCAGCACGATTCACAACACAACGATGGCGCCAAGTGATCAACTCGGTTTTCAACGTCCATCGTTAAAGTGTATTGTTCTGCGATAATCGTACTGTTTACGCTTTATTTTCCCTTCATGTTTACTACAGTATTGTCAAAACAAAAAAATGAAATTTAAGTCATGTTGTCCTGACATCTGACTACCGTAGTCATGACACAGTGACCCATATGGTAGAAGAATATCTGTTATGGCAATGTAATTAAAATCACTTAACTGCATTTCCATTTTCTTTCTCACTGTATTTATAGCACTTACAGGCAATAAATACAGTGCGAAAGTAATGTACAATCGAAGAAACAAAAGCGAGGCACGGGACGGCTTGACGTCATCATCATCGAATCATTATTCGTGTAACAGCTGAGCACGTGTCTTCTCTTAAGAGAGGGTTTAGGTCATAGTCCGCCACGCTAGCCCAATAATTATAACCCACACTCACATCGCTTCCACCCATATCCCCGCCTTAGGAAAACCCTGTGTCGCGAATGCTATGGACACACATAGACAACTACAAATTACACCCAAACTTACGAGAGAAATAAATGTAGGCCATACAAATATTTCTCCTGGCCCGGAAGTCGACCCCGGGACGTTCGCGTGGCAGTCTAACATGGTAAAATTAATTACACTGTAAGGCGTAATTTACAATACTTCGGAACGGAATGGAAGCAAGTTTTTGTTACGAAATTGTACATAATAAACTTTAACTGCCTCCGTAGCCGAACGTCTACTATTATAAATACAACTGCCACGCAGAGGTCCGGGTTTGGATTCCCGGGACGGGAGAGATATTTGTATAGCCTACATTTATTTCTCTCGTGAGTTTCGTTGTAATTTGTGTTTGTACGTCTATATGTGAGTCCATGGTACAGGGTTTCCCTAGTGCGGGGTTTTGAGTGTATGCATTAATATTTATATAAATGGTGTAACTTACAAACTACATGTGAGTTCTCTAGAAGACGCGTAACCTGTTTTATGACTCGTAGTATTTCGTTACAGAAATTCACTTCTATTCCTTTCCACGGCGATGTAAATTGAGTCTAAGCGAGAGGTATTGCCACAAAGCATTCGCAATTCAAAAAGAAAAAGCTTCGCCCACTGGGTCTTCTTCTTATCGTATCGTTGGTATACACTATAATGCTTGCCATCGTGGTGAAAGACTTTGCCAATCGGTGCAAGGTCCTCGCTGTTGCCCAGTGGCACCAGACGTACAGGAAGGAATAGTACGTCGTGCGGAGAGGCACCTTTCATGCATCGTTTGCAACATAAAATAAGATCAGTACGTAATAACTGTACCGGATTGAAGGAGCGGTGGCTTCTGACACAAATATTTTCATACTTAAAAGAAGTAGCAGTGATATATGTGACCTAGATTAAGTTAAGTCAATATTTTTATTTTTATTTTTTTATTTTATCGTTTGGGTTACCACGTCTAGACATAAAGCAAGCATTCCTCAAAAATACATACAAGTACAACTTATAACAATCTTATTTCTCGACTATAATCAATTATTTCTTACTTTCATTTAAAATAAAATGCCGTACAAGACTTGTCTTTTCTTTTTTCTAGACTTGGCACTGAATATTCTGTCCAACTCACCTGTATGTGCGCAACTTCTTTTGCTCGAACATTCTGAAGGTCTATTGGAGTTTTTTTCTTATTAGTTTTGAGATTTCTATCTTTGCGTTTTATGTAATCAAATGTGTAATCACTCTAAACCGCTTGTGCATTAGTTTTTCTCATATACTTACGGTGCATGTTGTTTACGGTTCTGTGCTGTCATTACGATTTTTAATATGATATAGTGTATTTTACTTCAAATCTGATTTATTTATATGGAAGTTTATTCAATTTTATTTACTGCAGCCTTGTTAGTGCTTCGTTATCTACTAACTCGTTCATGATTTTCCTCGACTTTAATCAAGGAAACAATAAATCTCGATGTTACATTAGGTAGTACCACATTGCGTTAAGTCGGTCAGTTTAGAGTCCTTCATGTATTGAGTTTCTTAGATACACAATACATTTTTTTTGTATGTAGTAGCTTCGTGTATGTATAGATTTTCTCTTATTTATTACACTGACATGAATTTTTCTGACTGACTTAATACGATTCCTTGTCACAAGTTTGGTAACTCTCTTCATGTATGGAAATGTTTAGAATCCTTTAAGGAAATTTGGAGGAACAAAAAAACAATAAAATAATGTATCCATTTTGATATATTTACAGAACCAACCTTTCCAGGTATTTGTTTACTGTAATAAAATTTACGTAAAATCGTCTCCATAGCGTCATCTTAAAATATTAGGAATCTTTTCTATGGTACTAAACTTAACAATATACACTAAAAGTCTTTGTTTCGAATTGTTCTCTTATTTTCGTACATTACCAAGTAGACTTTCAAGTACAATAATGTATTTTATCAACTGACGGTAACAGATTAACGAAAATCCTTTCATTTAAAAGATTGAGTGAGATAAACTATACTTAAACGTAATGACTAGATAACAATAATAAAACAATACTTAAAACTAGGCCCTAAAGGAAGCTACATTGAAAAGTAAGGCTACACTAAGGCACAGCGATATTCGGATCACTTAAGACTTAAGGCGAATACTAAATGCACGTATGGAACAATGAGTGGTCATTTCAGTCTTGGCTGCTATTCCGTCGATGCTCAAAATGCTCAGGGTATTCGACGTTCGCTCAACGGAATGCATCGATGGGGTCGTTATAGTCCACCATTATCCCCTCTCATTAGGAATATACTGATTGCGGTTAATTAGAGGTTCTCTCGGAGGCCCACGCGCTCCATTCGCGTCCTCTTGAGGCACTTCTTTTTTCACAATCACTAAGCCGCTCTATAGGCGCAGTCTGATCACCGTAATGCACCGGTTCCTGAGAAAAGATTAAAAGAAGTTAAATATCTTCGATTCATACCATCGTAGTATTAAGTATCAGAGCCTTGATAATCGATTAGGTGGAATCAAAAACTTGTCGGCTGCCGTATGACGCGTTATTCCCATGAACACTAACTGGTATCACCAGATGTTTGCTCAGAGCTTAGCAAATATTGTAACACGTGTGCTTCGCCTCAGTCCCCTTCTATTTCCTCTTGAGATTTCGTCTTCCGGTACAATAAATTAATAGTCAGCGAAGCGGTCTTTTTTTGCAAGCCCAATTTAAAGTTTTTAGATACGGTCGCTACTAGTTTCGCGTAGCATCAAATATGGACCATATGGACGAATTGTTTAAGCTAAAAGCTTTTGACCGGATGCACCATGTTTACTTGCGAGTCAAGATATGAAATCTAAAGCAAAACCTGTTTCCACTTGTAACAAATTAGTGCAATCCCTTATGATCACGTATTATTAGAATAGACCACTTTTTATGGGCAATTTTCCCACTACATGCGGGGCGAACCGCAAGATTGTTACATGTAATTGCTGTTTGGCTATTCAAGTAAATAAAAAGGTGGAATGCGGGTTTCGTCTACTTTATAAAACCTTTGCAAAATCTACCTATGCTGGTAAAAAAAGCATCTACCTAGCGATATTTTATGGAGCGACATATTTCAAGATTCGCCTTTGTTGGAGACACTCTATTGTGCCGTCCTAATTTAACAATGCGGAGATAAAGTCTATACTACGGTTCAAAGCGCGGCCATAAAGGAATACGTGTTTACTTTTTGCCTGTAGGATGGAGGATCGGCAGTTCTCATTCAACTTGTGCAACATAAAAGCGTAGAGTCAGTGCAGTAGGTAACCGTAACTAAAAGGATCGAAAGGAAAAAAATAACGATCCCTAAAAATATTGCTTGCAACTAAGAATTAAAAATATGTTTTCTCAAATAAGGTTCCCTTTACACACATAAATACTTCCATGTTAACTTTTAAAAGTGATACATATGTGTACACCATGTATAAGTGGGCTAACAAATACGTCGCGACAATGTAAACAATATGATAAGCATTATCAAAGCTCTGAAACTTATGTCAACACTCATTCACGACTTTTCAAGGTTAATCTTAATAAAATATTTGAGATTTATGTTAAAACTTCAAGATAAAAATGTCAGCTTACCTTTTATCATTGCTGCTGCCACCATGATATGACGTCAAGGAGTTCTTCATCTTCAGGGCTCATAGGTTCGTAGGAGTCATAAGCATCATGACAGCTGGGTCCTGCCGAACTCTCGGATAAGAGCGAGGGTGCCGGTGAATGAGATTCTTCTGACGATGGGGGTGTTTGAGGTCCAGTTGTATTTATCCCGAGGCTCAGCTGTGTTTCCGTACATCCCTCGTCATTTTCATCGAGTAAACGTTTCAAACTTCTGATGTATTCTACAGCTAGCCTCAACGTGTCGACTTTGCTGAGTTTTCTTGAAGATCCTCTTCCACCCGCCAATGCAGCCGTAACTGCCGAAGGGATGTGTTGGCGGAGAGCAGCAAAGCCATTATTTACTTGCTTCACCCTGTTCCTTTCTCGAGCATTCCTTCTCGCCACGGAAGCCGGCTGGGTCGGGTACGGCTGGTGAAGGTAGGACCTCTTCTTGCACCGACCAGGATCAACAGGAGCAGGTGCTAGTCTCCTAGGCGCAGGAGACTGAAGCTGCGTCAGCTTCTGATTTACACCGAGATTTTGGTAAGCGTGAATCGCCGCCATGGGCATCGCGTAAGTAAACTTGTCGTATCGGGAGCAGATCGAGAGCGCACGTGTGCGTGCCGCGGAGGTTGCCGGTGGATTGGCGGAGGTGGCGCGCACCCCCGTCGATAAGTAGCGTGCGCGCGCGGCGGCCGGCGCGGCGGCGGGTGGGGCGCGTGCCGGGCGCGCGC